>NC_086447.1:682015514-682265514 GCF_028390025.1 Pseudophryne corroboree | reverse complement strand
ATATTAGTCTATTAAGATTGTTGACAGTTGATCATTTGTGTAATGCTTTTTCTGTAATTTGTGCTTTTTATTCACAAATGATTGGTAACAAGTTGAAATTGAAACATCAAAAAGGGAAGTACTGGCGTATAAAACTTATATGTATATTTTGTCCACTATTAGTTACTGTTGCTTGTGATTACTTTCTGTAAAGAAAGAAACTCGCAGATAAGTTCCGGTGTAATAAATCTTGCTTTTGTGTATGTTCTGTTTAATTTAATTGTAGTAAGCTGAGTTAATTAAATAATTATCTATACACTGTTATCCTACGTGATCAGGGCCGGCCCGACGCATACGCAGGCTACGCAGCCGCCTTGAGCGCCAGGCAGTAGAGGGCGCTGTTGCAGACAGTGAGTCACAGTGACTCACTCTCTACAGCAGCGGTGGCCAGCAAGTGGCTTGATCCGCTCCCTGCCACCGCTGCCTGGCGCGCACTGACGTCTCCAGCGGCAGTGACTATCTTAAATTCGGCGCCGGCCCGTGAGCCAATCAGAGCTCGCGGACCGGCAGCTGAGGCTCCTGATTGGCTACCAGACCGCAAGCTCTGATTGGCTCACGGGCCGGTGGTGAATTGAAGATAGACACCACCGCTGGAGGCGGAGGGGTAGGAAAGGCGCACGCTGCACTCTCCTCCCCTCACAGCAGCAGGTGAGAAGCGGTGAGCAGTACTTTTTTTTTCGGGGGGGGGGGGGGGGGGGCACTGTGGGGACATGTGTATCAGCACTGGGGGCATATCTGGCACTGTGGGAGGCACTGTGGGGGCATGTGTATCAGCACTGGGGGCATATCAGGCACTGTGGGGACATGTGTATCTGCACTGGGGGCATATCTGGCACTGTGGGAGGATGTGTATCTGCACTGGTGGCATATCTAGAACTGTGGGGACATGTGTATCTGCACTGGGGGCATATCTGGCACTGTGGAGGCATGTGTATCTGCACTGGGGGCATATCTGGCACTGTGGAGGCATGTGTATCTGCACTGGGGGCATATCTGGCACTGTGAAGGTATGTATATCTGCACTGGGGGCATATCTGGCACTGTGGGAGGATGTGTATCTGCACTGGTGGAATATCTGGCACTGTGGAGGCATGTGCATCTGCACTGGGGGCATATCTGGCACTGTGGGGACATGTGTATCTGCACTGGGGGCATATCTGGCACTGTGGGAGGATGTGTATCTGCACTAGTGGCATATCTAGAACTGTGGGGACATGTGTATCTGCACTGGGGGCATATCTGGCACTGTGGAGGCATGTGTATCTGCACTGGGGGCATATCTGGCACTGTGGAGGCATGTGTATCTGCACTGGGGGCATATATGGCACTGTGAAGGTATGTATATCTGCACTGGGGGCATATCTGGCACTGTGGGAGGATGTGTATCTGCACTGGGGGCATATCTGGCACTGTGGAGGCATGTGCATCTGCACTGGGGGCATATCTGGCACTGTGAAGGCAGGTATATCTGCACTGGGGGCATATCTGGCACTGTGGAGGCATGTGTATCTGCACTGGGGGCATATCTGGCACTGTGGAGGCATGTGCATCTGCACTGGGGGCATATCTGGCACTGTGAAGGCATGTATATCTGCACTGGGGGCATATCTGGCACTGTCGGAGGATGTGTATCTGCACTGGGGGCATATCTGGCACTGTGGGGATATATGTATCTGCACTGGGGGCATATCTGGCACTGTGGAGCAGAGCCGGCCCTAACCAATATGATGCCCTAGGCAAGATTTTGGCTGGTGCCCCCTTGCACAGACGATAGTTCCGCCTCTGACCCTGCACCCCTTTCCCAGCACCCCTCACCCATACCAGTCCTCATTTTGGTGCTCCTACCCCCTATATTTTAAATAGGAATAGTGTGCACATTCAGTGCACAGCCCAAAACGGTGCGTGTTCTTGCCTGGAAGGGGCATGGCCACACAATAATACCCTGAGTTAAAATTACGCCACACAGTACTGCAACTTTATTAACATTATATCATGCAATAGTGTCTCTTATTCACATTACATCACACAGTAGTATCACATTACTCCTCACAGTAGTGCCCCTTATTTACATTACACCACACCATATTGCTCTTTATTCACATTAGATCACTCAGTAGTGCACTTTCTATACATTTTGGCACCAAGTACTGTAGTACACCTAATACACATAATGCCGCACATTAGTAAGGCATTTCGGATGCATATAGAGCTGAAGTCACACACAGAATATAGGCATGCTGCATATCATTTTAATCAGCAGAAGCTGCTTATGCCCATAGGCATTCCAAATGCCCTAGGCATTTGCCAAGTTTGCCTGTGCCTAGGGCCGGCTCTACTGTGGAGGCAGGTGTATCTGCACTGGGGGCATATCTGGCACTGTGGGGATATATGTATCTGCACTGGCGGCATATCTGGCACTGTGGGAGGATGTGTATCTGCACTGGGGGCATATCTGGCACTGTGGAGGCATGTGTATCTGCACTGGGGGCATATCTGGCACTGTGGGAGGATGTGTATCTGCACTGGGGGCATATCTGGCACTGTGGAGGCAGGTGTGTCTGCACTGGGGGCATATCTGGCACTGTGGAGGCATGTGTATCTGCACTTGGGGCATATCTGGTCCTGTGGGGCTATATGTATCTGCACTGGGGGCATATCTGGCACTGTGGGGATATATGTATCTGCACTGGGAGCCTATCTGGCACTGTGGGAGGATGTGTATCTGCACTGGCGGCATATCTGGCACTGTGGGGGCATGTGTATCTGCACTGGGGGCATAGCTGGCACTGTGGGGTATGTGTATCTGCACTGGGGGCATATCTGGCACTGTGGGGATATATGTATCTGCACTGGGGGCATATCTGGCACTGTGGGGAATTATGTATCTGCGCTGGGGGCATATCTGGCACTGTGGGGATATATGTATCTGCCCTGGGGCATATCTGGCACTGTGGGGATATATGTATCTACACTGGGGGCATATCTAGTGCTGTGGGGATATGTGTATCAGCAGTGGTGGCATATCTGGCACTGTGGGGATATGTGTATCTGCACTGGGGGCAAATCTGGCACTGGGGACATCAGTCATCCACTATCTCAATGTTACCCTGCCTCAGTCACCAATTATTTCCCTGTCACCCCTGCCTCAGTCACCCACCATCTCCCAGTCACCCACCATCTCTCTGTCACCCCTGCCTCAGTCACCCACCATCTCCCTGTCACCCCTGCCTCACCAGTAACCTATTATCTCCCTGTCAACCACTATCACCCTGGTACCATGGGAAGTACAATTGTGTAGCCACACCCTTTTCTTGTAAGACCACGCCCCTTTTATCCCATCAAGGGGCGCCAAAATAGATTTTTGCTTACTAAAAAAAGAAGAAGCTTGGGCCGGCCCTGTACGTGATACTTACCTCTGAGTGTCACATTTGCATTGTTGATTATCTAACTGCTCTGTACTTTTGTCTGATATACCTTGTGTTTGTTTTGACTTACATACAGGGCTGTCTTTTCGTATGGGCTCAATGGGCTCTTGCCCAAGGGCCTCAGGAGCATAAGGGCCCTATGCTGATAGCTGAGGTGCCCCTCTTTCCAGGGGTACCAGATTTTTGAAACTCGGCCCTGGGGAACCGGAGATATCCGGCTTGAAACCAGTGGTCCCCATTCAAGCCTGTTAATTGCTCTTCCCAGCCAGATATCTCGAGTTCTGTCTGACTTAAAGTTTTTCTGAGTGTATATTTCTAAAACTGTAACTCTCCCCTTTTGGTGGACACTGACAGCTTGTCTCTACTATGCCCACAACCAAAGATATCAGCCTTCAAGCAGATGGTCCCTGCTCCAGCTCCACATGCCTAATATGCCGTTTTAGATTTTCGTTGGTGGATTGCTCTGGCTCCTGAACTCTGATCCCCAAGTCACTAGAACCTTCTGAAAGGTGAGACTCTCTAGTTTTTTATCCCATTAAAGCTAAGGAAATATTTTCAGGAACTTGAGATATCTGCAGTCAAGCAAGCTGCCCTCCCACCGGAAAATGCTAAATAGTAAAAGCCCACTCCACTATCCATCCCTCCCTCCCCTACATATTAAACACCCCCTACCACCCTGGAAGTCATGTACCAGGGCTTCTTCATTCAGCCCAATACCCCCTCTACAGTTTAGCCCCATCTGTGAAGTAAAAGAGTAATTAGCAGAAATTACTGTTCCGGGTCCTACATGCTGAGTGGAAGATAGAACACCCCTACCGCCCGCGGGACATCAAAGCTGCCACTGATAGCACCCCCCACCCCTACCGCTGGAGGATAGGTAGGGGGCCCAGTGCATTGCTGTGCCCAGGGGCCTACACTGCTGTTAAGACGGCCCTGCTTACATAATGCATTATGTTTTTCCTGTAACTGTCATAGGACTGCCCTTAGGGTAGTACACTGCACCTAACTAGTTTTTGTCGTGCAGCTGTTAATGACAAGTTAATTGTTGCGTTTGTGTCATTTATGCTTATTTGCTAGTGTGACTGGAATATGCTACCTGGTAGGCAGGTTAGCTTGGTCAGAATGCAGGAGGGATGTGTTTCTATACCTCCCATCTCACAGCCTAACCCTCCCACTTATGCCTAAGCCTAACCTCCCATTCTGCAACCTAACCTTTACCCCCCCCCCCCCCCCCTTTCCCGGTGCTTAACCCTGACCTCCCATCAGGGCTGAAACTAGGATTTTCATCACCTAGGGCAAGGCAGTAACCTGCCCCCCCCCCCCCAAAAAAAAAAAAAAACCCCACAAACAAACCCTGTCAGACTAAAATAATCAGATTATCAAAAAATTCTAGAAAAAGGGGATACTATTTGACAATATTCCCCTATGTGCCCCAAATACCCTAAGCATCACATGCCACCCCAGCAGCGTGTTCCACTACATGCCCCCCTGTGTGTTCCTATACATTGCACTATATCACTGCACTATATCATAACACTTTATCACTGCACTACATTCCCCTATCCACTGCACTACATCACTAATCTACATCCCCTACACACTGAATTACATAACTACACTATATCCTCTTATATGCTGCACGACATCAGTGCACTACATGCCCCTATATACTACAATACATTACTACACTACATATCCTATATGGTACACTACATCACTAAACTACATACCCCTATAAGCTACACCAAATCCCCCCAACTGGGAGGTTGATACCGCTAACTGGGAGAACAGTGCCGATAATAAAGCCTGTCTTTAAACTCACCACGAAGCTGCTGTAGTGATACTCGGTGAGAGTTGGAGATTGTCCAGGCTCTTAGTTTCCCCTGTCTAGTGGACAGCTAGCAAAGTGAGCCTTTGATTTCTGTAACATCGGTGACTGCACCTGTTAACAATCAAAAGCCTGGGGCAGCATGTACTCTCAGTGGTGTGTAGCCCGCAGCTTGTTATCAGTTGGTGCTGGCAGGAATTGCCTGCTGAAAAATACAGCACCAACAGCTCACTTCTATAGCTTGCACGGTGCACCGCACTACTAGACAGTAGCTGGCATAGGAAACCGTAACACCCTCTCCCACAGCCTAATCCTAACCTCACTCCTGCAGCCTAACCCTAACTTAACTCTCGGTACCTATGCCTAACCTCCCCGGTGTACTGAAATCCTCCGGTGTACTGAATCCTTCCCTGATGAAGAGACGGGTCACATGTGACATACTCAGCAGTCCTTTAGCCCACTTGGATCTAGCCTCTTCTTTGCCGCCGGTACCAGTAAGAGAAGGGTCATGGACACATAAAGCTCCTGACAGCGAGCAGTACAAGGAAGCATAGTAGTTCAGCCAAGAGCACATGGATAGGAAGCAGCCTTCCAGCCTGGTAATTATGAGGCTGCCATGTGTAAGGGGCATTATGGTTTGTGACATATTGTGTAACGGAATTACAGTGCCTGCAAAATGGGCATTATTTTGTGTGGCATAATGTGTTTTAAGGGGCATTACTGTGTGTGGCATAATTTGTTGTATGGGGCATTATGTCTCCTCACCAGGAGAGAGGGGCCAGCAGCTCACAGAGCACTGGGCAAGCCCCCACAGTGGCAAAAAATGGGGTGTGGCATGCGATTGCGGCAGTTCCCATGTGGTCACGCCCCTTCGGTGCAAGCATTTGTCCCTTCCAGGACCATCAGGAAGATGGAGAGGTATGCTTGTATGTTCTAATAATATATTTGTAAGAGCGTAGACTAACAAGTAGGAGGAGTCAGGAATAATAAGGGGAGGAGTCTATACCAGTATCCAGATGCCAACACCGAGGTGGGCCTGTATGTTCTTTAAATGCCAGGGCCTATTTTTAGTCCCAGTCCGGCCCTGTGTAGCAGTCATTAATGCTCTCTGCATTATATGTCAGTCACTAGCAACCAATCAACACAGTGTTGTGCTACGTAAGTCTGTAAAACTGTCAGTTGCTCTGTCTTCTCTGTTATACTGTATAATCACCTTTATACTAACATAGCATGTGGTGCAGAGAAGTGAAAGTGAGCGTAACCTTTTTAAATTAAGTATAAGCAGTCAAGTTATTTTATGTATATTATACAGCTTAGATATACACAGCAGATATTATATATTATAACAAATAATTGCTTTACTTGATTTGGAAAAATGAATGTGTGTAGATAAAGGGGCTTTGGTTGTTGTGATGCAATAGTTGATTTAGAGTTCATACTAAATTATATCACTAGTAACTTAAAATGTGGACATGAAACAAAAAAGAATTAAAAAAAGAAAATTCAGTGGACAAGTTTACATTCCTGGGATACATAACATTGTTACGTTAGTGGTAATATAGTGTAAAGATAAGCCCTTTTTATTTAAAACATTTTTTTTTATTTTGACTAACAATTCTTGTTCTAAGACAAGATTTCAAGGTCAAGTACTACATTATTGAATGGGTACAACTTGACTATAAGTATAAAGTGAATGGATTGAAAACATCCTTTGAAATGTAATTGTAATTAACGTACTACAGCATTTTCTTGCACTTTGTTTTTTTTTAATTTAATGTGTTCTACCGGCCCACTCTTGCATCGTTTATATTTTTCCCTGATAAATATAAATTAGTAAGGGTGCAGATTTCTGGGGCTAGGGCATCTGTAAACACCCAGGAGTGTATATGAGGCCCCCTACCCCCTCTTCCCCTCCCCATGTTGCCATGACCATACCCCCTTCATTGCATATACACATTTAGTTGCATGAACATAAATCAAGTATAATTGCTCCCAACTTGCTTTAAACTCTGTATTGGCCCCAAAGTCTAAAGAGTTTAATAAAAGAACTGGATTCAGACAGAAATCTGTATTATAACTAGTAAGCCTTGTACAGGGCTTGTATGACACCTTTGTTACATCATCTTTAATCCATCCCTGAAAGGATGTGCTATTTCTGTTTTATATTGAATTGTGATAATATTACAGTGATGACCAAAGCCTTGCATAACTAGCATGTTCTGCATATTTTGTGGCGTGAGGTGACATTTTGTGCTTTCTTCGTGAGTTATAGTATAATGTTACATTTTGTTTTGTAGGGAATTTCATGAGTTATTAATACCAAGTTGCAGGGGTGGTTAATAATGGAAAACCAGCCTTGAAAATTTCTAAGAGCAGCCCAAAATGGGGAGTGGGAGTCTAGTGACTTTTCGTCACCACCGTACATATGTGTGCTGTATCACTGCCTGCCTTTATTCTGTATAATATTTTGCACAATAGCCCAGTGGAAATTGGGTTCCTGTTTCTGATTAAATCTGATGTTCCTAATTTTATTTTAGGAACTACAGTATATTAACAATGCACTACTACTGGAGAGGAATAGAAAAACTGCTGCACTTGTAGAATACCCCACATATTTAATATTTCTTTTCATACACCTGTAGCACATATCAGTTCAAGTTCAGAACATGGGGTACAGTTACCAAATTGCACAGCAGCTCTGGTACAGGTTTCTCCAGCAGCTCCTGACCCCTTTGTCTATTGTCTCTGGCAGGACCCCTGCTGACGACAGTAGGCAGGCTCTAACTCCTTACAGCACACCCTTTGCCAGCTGAAGACTACACCTGAACCCGAAAAAGACTGACACACTGATGGAGATTGACCCCCACACAGGTTCATCTGCGTGCCTTTTCCAGTCACCAAATGAAATAGCTGCTGCTGCTGAGTTGGAGCCTCATCGGGATGCCTGCCTGTTTGGAGCTGAATGTGACAGTCCCCATCCTCACTGCTGGAGTGGAGTCACACAGTACCCGCCAGTGCAGCTGATGAAAAGGGGCTGCACAGTCACCCCCTACCACCGTCAGAGAGTTGCTACACAGTCCACACCACCACCGCCAGACAGGGACTGCACAGTCCTCACCACCTCCATCATAGAGGAGCCACACAGTGAACTAAACTGCCACCCGAGAGGAGCCACACAGTTCCCTCTTACTGCCCCAGAGAAGATCTGCACAGTCACCCTGGCCAGAGAGAATCATCAGCAGAAGACTGTCAGCTGTTTGCAAGTCACAGGAGCTTAAAAGGTATGTGGAATACCGGCGAGGTAGGTGATTTGCCCCTTTGTGATTGTCCACGACACCCATAGAGGGAGAATAGAACCTGTGGCAAGCAAAGCTCACCACTGAGCCCGCAAGGGGCTTTGTTGCTCTCGACCCCCTGCTGGCATTCTAATGACCGGGATCCCGATGTCGGTATAATGACCGTCGGGATCCCGGTCGCCGGGACCACATACTGCTCCCGCTTAAAACACCATGTAGAGGGGACCACTGGCATTTGGGAAGCCACTGAACCGCTGAACCCATTGTACCCCATGTTCTGAACTGGAACCGTACATATCTACTGTCAGTTATCAACTGCAGCATTTTCCTGGTCCCATGCCTGGGTTTCTTTTTCAACCTACCTGTCCAGTGGGAATCATGAGGGGTTCCAATGTTTAGATCAGGGGTGGGCAATTATTTCAGCTGGGGGGCCGCTTAACACTTCCAACGAATATTCGAGGGCCACACACAAAATACTCAAAAAGAGTCCCCTTTTTACACATTACGGCAGATAGCGTCCCCTTTTTACACATTACGGCAGACATCGTCCCCCTTTTTACACATTACAGCAGACAGCGCCCCCGTTTTTGCACATTACGGCAGACATTGTTCCCCTTTTTACACATTACGGCAGACTGCGTCCACTTTTTACACATTACGGCAGACATCATCCCCCTTTTTACACATTACAGCAGACAGCGCCCCCGTTTTTACACATTACGGCAGACATTGTTCCCCTTTTTACACATTACAGCAGACTGCGTCCACTTTTTACACATTACGGCAGACATCATCCCCCTTTTTACACATTACAGCAGACAGCGGCTCCGTTTTTACACATTACGGCAGACATTGTCCCCCTTTTTACACATTACGGCAGACTGCGTCCACTTTTTACACATTACGGCAGACTGCGTCCCCTTTTTACACATTACGGCAGACATTGTCCCCCTTTTTACACATTACGGCAGACTGCGTCCACTTTTTACACATTACGGCAGACTGCGTCCCCTTTTTACACATTACGGCAGACATCGTCCCCCTTTTTACACATTACAGCAGACAGTGCCTCCGTTTTTACACATTATGGCAGACATCATCCCCCTTTTTACACATTACGGCAGACAGCATCACCCTTTTTTACACATTACGGCAGACAGTCCCTACCCCCCTATCCCCTCCCTCCCCTAAACCCATATTGTAGTTTTTAACTCAGCTGCCTCCCCACCCCTAAACCTATATGGCAGCTTAAGCAGTGATCCAGGGGCTGGCAGGACAGGGGGTTTACCTGTTCGTCACAGTGGCAGACGATCCCCGCTGTCCGATGATGCCGCCTGGAGTCACTGCTGATGTGGCCTCTTGCTCCCGCTCGCTGGCCGCTGCTTCTTCTCCTCACTCAGCCGCCAAGCGCAGTGCCCGCCCCCCGTGCCGCCCAGCGCGCTTGGTAACAGAGGAAATCCCGGTCAGCTGACCTTGTGACGTGACCGGGATTTCCTTAGCGGCGCCTCGTCTGAGAACAGTGCAATTACAAGCGGCCTGTCGGGCCGCTTGTCATTGCACTCTAATGGGGCACAGCGGGCCAGGCACGATCGGTCCGCGGGCCGTATCCGGCCCGCGGGCCACCTGTTGCCCACCCCTAGTTTAGATAGACAGTGTCTAGATAGTCAAAAAGTCAACACCTTATGGTTGACTTGCATTAGTTTGACATGATCAAAAGGTCAATAGGTTCAAAAGGTTGATAAGTAAAAGGTAGACAGTGCTTAACCACTTGACTGGCATGGTCGCATCAGATGCGACCATGCCTGCAAGTGCTCTATCTGACCTGGTCACACAGGATGCGACCAGTCAGATAGAGAGTGTTAGCAGCGGCAGGGAAGAGAAACTTCCCCCCACTGCTGCTGTCAGAGGGGCCGGAAGGTCCCTCTGTCTCCCTGCACTCTCCCCCACTGATTGCCGTGCTACCGATCACTGCTGATTGGTCAGCACGGCAGGATCCCCCCATCCAGTGGCTGCAGACAATGGTAGCCGCTGGGAAGTGTAAATGAACCCTCCCACGCCAACCCCAGACCCCCCTTTGTATACCTCGCAGGCTGTCCCGGCTTTCAAAATGAAAGCCGCCACGGTCACGATGTTCCCAATGTTCCAATGTTACCGATGTTCCCGGTCGATGTTTCGATGTTTAAAACTATATATATATTTTTTTAAATAAAAAAAATTCCTTTTTTTTTTACTAAAATCATTTGGGATAGGGTTAAATTCATGTTCTTCACCTAATTCACTCATAAAACCCCCGACAATTTCGGAGCGTTTTTTGGCAGCCGCTGGGAAGTGTAAATGAACCCTCCCACGCCAACCCCAGACCCCCCTTTGTATACCTGCAGGCTGTCCCGGCTTTCAAAATGAAAGCCGCCACGGTCACGATGTTCCCGATGTTCCAATGTTCCCGATGTTCCCGATTGATGTTTCGATGTTTAAAAATATATATATATATTTTTAAATAAAAAAAATTTCCTTTTTTTTTTACTAAAATCATTTGGGATAGGGTTAAATTCATGTTCTTCACCTAATTCACTCATAAAACCCCCGACAATTTCGGAGCGTTTTTTGGCAAAATAAATCATCAGTTAAGTGGTTGAGGATGACAGGTACAAAAGGTCGACATGACAATGGTTGACATGTTTTATGGGGGGTTTCACATATTGTTAACTTTTGCTTGATTTACCATCCACGTGGACTATGATTGGGAATAGCATACTGTGCCGAGCGCAGTGCAGTTCTCAGGTAGCAACAGAAAGACTTAGGTGGAGAGAGCGATAAAGTGGAGAAGCTGCCCATACCAACTGATTCTGTCACTTTACAGGCTATGCTAGAAAGGTGAACAAGCCTGCTGTCAAAGGGCAAAACAGGCGTCCTTGTGTGCTACCACCGATGCGAAGGGGAACTTGTTATTACAGCAGTGAGAGATGCTGATCCTGACCTGCACCACTACACACTGTAAAATAAAGAAAAATCCTCTTTTTGTGTGGCACTCGTCCTACCCAAAATATCACTAAAACTTAGCTTTTAATGGTATTCATTAAAATGGCAACAGTAGTCAAATGCTGTAGTAAAGTAAAATATAATGGATAAAATATATATGCAGATCAAACATCCCGTGTTGGCGCCGTTTACACTGCACACAGGTACAGTGCTAGTGCTCGCAGATGACGTTATCTCCTTGTGTCGGGAATGCGCCAATAAATATGTAATTGGAGAGTGCATAAGTTAGAGTTGCAGAAGGTACTTCTTTCAAACGAGAATGCTACAAGGTGTACAACAATATCTGTTTAATTCCTTACAGTAAATTGCATGAATGTGCAGAAAAAAGAATCCCTAAATAAGGTACAATGGGGGTAATTCTGAGTTGATCGCAGCATCAAGTTTGTTAGCAATTGGGCAAAACCATGAGCACTGCAGGGGGGACAGATATAACATTTGCAGAGAGAGTTAGATTTGGGTGGGTTATTTTGTTTCTGTGCAGGGTAAATACTGGCTGCTTTATTTTTACACTGCAATTTAGATTTCAGTTTGAATACACCCCACCCAAATCTAACTCTCTCTGCACATGTTATATCTGCCTCCCCTGCAGTGCACATGGTTTTGCCCAATTGCTAACAAACTTGATGCTGCAATCAACTCAGAATTAGGCCCAACATTTCTAATCAAATGACTCAATCAGTAACAGATCCTCTTCTAAACCCGTAGGATACATACACTCTGTAGACAAAAATGATGAGCCCCTTCCGCACCAGCGAAATGGTGTGCTGCTGCTGGTCCCAGTTCTGACCCAGTTTGGATATCTGTTCCAAATCCTGGGTCAGGAGTATTACTGTATCTCTCATAAGATATCTACAAAGGCAAATGACTGTTTCTTACATATTTTTGCCTTTACTCTAGAGAACACATTTCTAAACTAAAAACTGAATGAATGCTAACCATTTAAAAGTGTCTAGAGAGGATTTTTTTAAAGCTCAAAGAGATAACATTGTGAGAGATAATGTACCAAGCAATCAGCTTCTGACATACATTTTACAGGCTATGTTTGAAAAATGACAGGAGCTGATTGGTTAGTACAGTATTTTATCACTCAGAATTTTATCTCTTTCCAAGCTTTGATAAATAACCCCCTAATTCTTGACAGTTGATACATTCTCTTTCTGTCTATATTAGATATTTCTATGTCAAAGTATTTGTTATAATTGTTTGTCTTTGTGTTGCTTGCATATACACGGTCGAGTCACATTATTATGACCACCTCCTACATTTGACGTCAGCATCGCGTAGACGATGAAATATGTCACGTTTCATGCACTGGCTTGGTGGGTATATATATGGTGTGCGATAGGCTGACGGCACACATATCACTCATTGTCATGGGTAAAAGGGACGATTTATCTGAGTTGCAAAAAGGGATGATTATCGGCTTTTGGGCTACGAGTGGCAGTATTTCTGAAACAGCGCAGTTTGTTAACTGTTTGCGTGCTGCTGTGGTGAAGGTGTATTGTGACTGGACAAATGGCACCATTGCGAATAACCGACGTGGAAACTGAGGAGCACCACGTGCCATTGATGTGAGAGGTGAACGTCGACTGTTAAGGTGCATGGGGGCTGACCGATACACTACAGTGGAGCAGCTGACCATTAAAATGACCTGGGGGATACCAGACGTGTGTCTAAAATGACAGTTCAGCCCATCTCGCTGCTGTCCGTGCTGCACGCATGGTTACTCTGGCTATTAGCTGGTGGTCACAATAATGTGACTCAACCGTGTATTAATTAAATTTCAAAAAAAGGTTATGGTTTTTATATTAGTTAGTTTCTCACATGAATAAGTAGTGCCCCAACAGGGTTTTTTCTTTATGTTCTTTAATTTTTTTGGGTCTATACCAAAAAACAAACAAAAAAACAACAACAACCCTATACTGTGCTCACAAGATGAGACTTTTATCTTGTCTCATCAGCAATTTTAAAGCTCCAAAGCAGGGGTGTATCTAGGGGTCTAAGCGCCCCCTGGCAAAGTAAGGAACTGGCGCCCCCCACCTCCCCCACCCAGAGACACAGAGGGGGAAAGTTACGGATAGGCTGAGGTCAGGGACACTGAGGGAGAAATACAAGGAGGGACATTGAGATGGAATTACGGTTAGGGTGCCGGCAGGGACACTGAGGGGGAATTACGGGGAGGGTGCAGACAGGGACACTGAGATGGAATTACGATGAGTGTGCAGGCAGGGACACTGAAATGGAATTACGGTTAGGGTGCCGGCAGGGACACTGAGGGGGAATTACGGGGAGGGTGCGGGTAGGGACACTGAGATGGAATTACGGTGAGTGTGCAGGCAGGGACATTGAGATGGAATTACGGTTAGGGTGCGGGCAGGGACACTGAGGGGGAATTACGGGGAGGGTGCAGCCAGGGACACTGAGATGGAATTATGGGGAGGGTGCAGGCAGGGACACTGAGAGGGAATTACGGTTAGGGTGCGGGTAGGGACACTGAGAGGGTATTATGGGGGGGGGGGTGCGGGCAGGGACACTGAGGGGGAATTACGGTTAGGGTGCGGGTAGGGACACTGAGAGGGAATTACAGGAGTGTATGGACAGGGTCACTGAAGGGGCAGTTACAGGGATGGTGCGGGCAGGGACACTGAGGGGGAATTACAAGGAGGGTGTAGGCAGGGACACCGAGGGGATATATGCACACATACATACAGTTGAAAACCCCTCTCTAGGTGTGATGGCAATACATTTCCCAGCAAATCCAGTTGACAAAGTGTGCTGGGACTTGTAGTCTCAACACAGCTGGACAGGCAGTCACTGGTCTAGATACCTCTCCATACAGAGCTCTTTGTAACCTGTTATCCAGACTGCCAGGATAGACCATGCAGTGCAGCTATGGTACCGCAGAAAATGTACAGGTATGCTCACGCTGTACTGCTGACTGGTGCTGATTGTAGTGGCTGGTGTTTAGTGACAGACCACGTGGGACCAAGGAGAAGGGGAGTGGATGAGGAAGAGGAGGTGCCTTGCCCCTCCCGATACCTGGAAGTGCCCCGCTCCCCGGCTATATTCACCATCATTGTGACTGTAGTGTCAGGGTGCAATACGCTCATGAGAGTCCGGCAGTGGATGAGCACTGCTAAGGGATGTACCCAGTGAGAACTACTATGTCATTCTACCCCTTGGCGTGGGTGGCACTGCCGGGCGGCGCCCCCCCCCCCCCCCCTTGGCTGGCGCCCCTGGCAAGTGCCATCCTTGCCAATAGGAATGCAACCACTGTCCACACAATTTAAAGGGGTACACAGAATTTTTCCAAGGTACCACATTTGTTAGGTCTCACATATTGAAAAAAGTAAACATAGAGAATACTTGAGTGTAGTATAATTAATATGATCTAAAGTTTACAGTCTTGGTTTTCTATTGAGTGAAAAATTTGACCAAGGGATATAGAAGGAGACAGAAGATTAGGATGAAAAATCATAGTCAATGGTGATTCCGATGTTTCAGCAACTTTATTACTGTCATCAAAAGAGGTGTAACTAAGGGGGTCGAGCAGGGCACGTGCCATGGGCATTGTGGTAGGCCCAGCAGAAGGGGGTGCCGTCGGCCAGGGCATCGTAACTGCCTCGCCTGCCCACCTCCGTCATTGCGCTGCTGCCGCCCTCCCACCCGCACTGTGCCGCCAAGTTAGACCCACGGACGTGGTGCTCGGCGGCGTTTGAGCATATGCGCGCACACAGCGTGGCGGGTGCAGCTCCTCTCAGGCTGCTCTTGCGATATGCTGTAAGAGTTAAAAGGCACTCCTCATACTGTAGCTTCTGGCCAGCGGCATCTCACTGACTCCGAGGTCGACTCCATGTCCGAGGCTGTCAGGAGCTCCGTCATCCTGGTGAGTGACTGACATGCCGCTGCTCTTCGGGGCTCTCCCCATCATAGAGGCGTGGCAGCAGCGGCAGGTTATAGCCATTACTAGGCAATGTCGGGGTGGTCACCACTATATGCAGTGCACACTCTACAGCAGCATATATTATCTGCCTCCCCCTGCTGCTGGGGCTGACATGCTGCTGCAGGAACTTGCTGCTGCTGCAGTCACCACTAGCTGCGGGGAGTCAGAGCCCTGTGTCATGTGCTCCTCCGGCAGGGGCTCAGCTCCCACTGCGGCTATATTGTGTAATAGCGCTGCTGCTGCTGCTGGCTGAGGGCTCTGTCCCTGTGCTGCTGCTGCTGACCGAGGGCTCTGTCCCTGTGCTGTGTATGCTGCTGCTGCTTTGGGCTAGATTCTCCTCCAGCATCCCCTGTAGCCATATGATTGGAGACCTGGGCTCGGTGCTGGGGAGATGCCTACACTCCGGTACTCTTAATAGCGGTGAGTCAGGACAAAGTTTGACCAGGGGGAATGATGGTGCCCATGTGTCTGTCTATGGGGAGGGGGAGAATGTTGGTAGTGTGTCTGTCTATGGAGGGAAGGGGGGTAGCTAGGACAAAGATGGTGCTACTCTGTCTAAGGAAGGGGGGGGGGGGTGATGATGTTTTCCTGTTAGTCTATGAAGGGGAGGGGCTTGCTTGGGGGAATGTTGGTGCTGTGTCTGTCTTTCTATGGAGGGATGGAGGGGGGTAGCTGAGAGGAATATCTGTGCTGTGTCTGTCTATGGAGGGAGGGGACATTGCTGGGGTGCATGATGTGCCCATGCTGCCTGTCAGCGAGGGGCCTCGCACACAGTGCCCAACTGCTCACGGTTTCTACCTACTGTCTCCCAGATGGTAAGAAGGTGAGGAATGGGAAAGGTGCCATAGTGATAGGATTACAAGGGGGGAGGTGAAACAATAGAAGGGTTTAGAAGTGTGTGTGTGTGTGTGTGTGTGTGTGTGTGTGTGTGTGTGTGTGTGAGTGGGGACACACACACACACACTCACAGAGTACAATGGTGTGCTGAATGACGACGCAGGGGGAGATAATGGTGCGCTGAGTAATGACGCAGGGGGAGATGATGGTGTGCTGAGTGACGACGCAGGGTGAGAGATGATGTGCTGAGAGACAACGCGTGGGGGAAGGTGATGGAGTGCTGAGAGACGTCGCAGGAGGAGGTGATGGTGTGGCTGAGAGATGATGCGGGGGAAGGTGATGGTGTGACATAGAGATTACACAAGGGGGAGATGATAGTGTGCCAGGGGGCAGGATGTGACACAGGGGACAGGCTGTGCATCTTCTTGAACCGCTGATATATGATGCTGACTTTGTTAATATTCCTACACAAACAGGCATCTTGTCGATGATCTGATCTCCTGAAGATGCTGTTTACCTTAGAGGATACAGCTCTTCAGAGGTTCCATATTGTGAAAAACAATCATACAAAAAAGGTGCGTGTTGAATTGAAAAGAATGTTCCCAGTGTGACGTGAAACAAGTGGCATGTCATGTTGGCACGCCCCATTTTCAGTGACCACACCCTTTCTGGTATGTGACCATGCCTGTTTTTCGGCTCACACCACACAGTTCCTTTATAGGCCTTTTTTTATTTTATTTTATTTTTTGGGGGAGTGACATGCCTAATCTTGCCCTGGGCTCCAAAATCCCTAGTTACGCCTCTGGTCATCAGGGATAATTTAAAACAAACATTCTCTCCTTGAAATCCCATATTCCCCTATGTTGCCATTACTTAGCCCTGGTCATCTAGTGATGACATTTCAAAGGTCAAATGTAAATTTAAAAAAATATAAATAAAGTAAACGAATAAATGTCTTGATATAAAAAAAACAAAAAGTTAAATATATATTCCATAGGCTGGGTGCATATTATCTAAGTGTGCATGTTTATCAGAGTGTGATAAAATTGAAACATAATTTTGACGTTACACCAACATTATTACTTATACATACTGCAGACATTGAAAGTGAATTGTCAATCTCCTACCTCCTCTACAAGTAAATGCATCTTCAACTCTTCTGCCGAGCACTATAACTAATTGACTGCTTCATAAAGATATATACTTAGGTAAAATCATTTTCAACTTTTCTGCAGAGCATTACAACTAATAGACAACTTCGTAAAAATATACTATATACTTACTGTAGGTAAATTCATCTTCCACTCTTCTGCAGTACATTACAACTAATTGACTACTTTGTAAAGCTATATACTTAGGTAAAATCATTTTCACCTCTTCTGCAGAGCATTACAACTATTAGACAACTTCGTAAAAATATACTATATACTTACTGTAGGTAAATTCATCTTCCACTCTTGTGCAGTACATTACAACTAATTGACTACTTTGTAAAGATATATACTTAGGTAAAATCATTTTCACCTCTTCTGCAGAGCATTACAACTAACTGACTGCTTTATAAAGATATATACTTAGGTAAAATTCATCTTCCACTCTGCTATAGGTAACAGACTTCTGCTATTGAACTAAGGTGTCTTCCGAATTAAATTTGCAAAACTATTATTTGCAGACGCTACAGCCATGGCAAAAAGTTTTGAAGTATTGGTTTTCACAAAGTTTGCTGCTTTTAGACCTTTTTAGACCTTTTTGTCAGATGTTACTATGGTATACTGAAGTAAAATTAGAAGCATTTCATAAGTGTCAAAGGCTTTTATTGACAACTAGCTGGAGTACCCGGCGTTGCCCGGGATTTTAAGAATGTCTGTTTACAAAAATAAATGTAAATATTAAACAGACAGTTAAAATAACATTGTAGATAGCGGAATACCCGTGCTTTGCTACGGGATGAGGATGGTAAATGAGAATGATAGTTGTTCCTTAATTTGCATTGGTTGGATATCTAGTATATACAATGCACAAAATGGTAAGCTGCTCAATCAGATAGTGATGTCACTCAGGTGCTAAAAGGGAGGGGTAATTCTGTGTAGGAAAAAACAATGTGTTCCCTAATGCACACCGAGTGAAAAATATTACTACATAATAGTCAGATAATACGGAGATCTTAGTTGCGTATATCTGCAGATATAGGGTTAAGCCCCCAGGCCGATCGACAAGGCTTCTCCGTCACTGGGGGTCCCTAATACTAGGTATGGGTTCGGGGTGCAGGACCCCATAACGTCGGCACGGGTCGGCTACCCCAGGTCAGCACACAGGTGAGAGTTAATAAGGGTTAATAAGAAGCACAGAAGTGCTATGTAAGTGGTGTGATTAAAATAATACAAAAATATATACAAAGTGATAGGGAAAATCATAAGTGTTAATAAAGTGTTAGGGTGTGCCGACCTGAAGCAGCCCAGCCATACCGACACAGGGGCCACCGCACCCCACACCCACCCCATAAATAATTACAAATATGTCTGGGTTAAATTCCCAGTGTAAGGCCACATGGTAATGGCTCCTACAGCATCTGAGAGCCAGCTTACCTGGAGATACCCCTAGCTTCTCCTATGGCACTCTGGAGTCAGCAATCCCTCCTAATGCTGACCCATCCATGCCTCTCTAAATACAATGCACAAAATGGTAAGCTGCTCAATCAGATAGTGATGTCACTCAGGTGCTAAAAGGGAGGGGTAATTCTGTGTAGGAAAAAACAATGTGTTCCCTAATGCACACCGAGTGAAAAATATTACTACATAATAGTCAGATAATACGGAGATCTTAGTTGCGTATATCTGCAGATATAGGGTTAAGCCCCCAGGCCGATCGACAAGGCTTCTCCGTCACTGGGGGTCCCTAATACTAGGTATGGGTTCGGGGTGCAGGACCCCATAACGTCGGCACAGGTCGGCTACCCCAGGTCAGCACACAGGTGAGAGTTAATAAGGGTTAATAAGAAGCACAGAAGTGCTATGTAAGTGGTGTGATTAAAATAATACAAAAATATATACAAAGTGATAGGGAAAATCATAAGTGTTAATAAAGTGTTAGGGTGTGCCGACCTGAAGCAGCCCAGCCATACTGACACAGGGGCCACCGCACCCCACCGCACCCCATAAATAATTACAAATATGTCTGGGTTAAATTCCCAGTGTAAGGCCACATGGTAATGGCTCCTACAGCATCTAGTATATAGGCATATCTTGCTTCCCTGATGCACTTTGTGCAGTCGCCAGACCCCTTTTTGGTCCCCTAAGGGACCCTGCTCTTCCCACTATACAACTCTCAGTCTGTGGCTTCCTGCTGCCTCCATTCTTCTCCTCACATCATGTTAGTGCCCCTGTGAAATTATAGATTATTTTACAGTTTCTTATATAGCGCAGCACATTATGTATCTCCTGATATACTCTGTGCTGCTGGTGGTCCATGCTACTTCCACTATATAACTCTCAGTGTGTGGGTTTGTGCTACCTGCATTCCCCTCCTCACATCATGTCACTGGCCCAGTCACATGCAGCCCTGTCATCACTGACATATCATGCATGTCCTGATATAGTCTGTGCTGCTGGCCCACTCTTAGGGGGCTAGTGGTGTGTTACCCCCACAGTGTTTGTTCACAGAGTGTAAGTCATATGTGTAGCAAGTTTAATGTAAATTGCTCCAGGCATTCCAGAGTTATGCTGTGTGCTGAAAAACTCTGTGCTGCTGCCTCACCCCTAGGGCTGGTAGGGGTGTCTTACCCCAACAGTGTTTGTTCCCAGCTTGTAAGTCATATGTGTGCCAAGTTTGTTGTAAATTGGTCAAGGCATTTGGAAGTTATGCTGTCTACTGAAATACTCTGTGCTGCTGCCCCAACCCTAGGGGTGCTAGGGGTGTCTAACCCCCACAGAGTTTGTTCCCAGATTGTAAATCAGACGTGTACCAAGTTTGGTGTAAATTGCTCCAGGCCTTCCACAGTTTTGCTGTCTGCTGACATACTCTGTGCTGCTGTCCCAACCCTAGGAGTGCTAGGGGTGTCTGACGCCCACAGTGTTTGTTTCCAGAGTGTAAGTCATATGTGTACCAAGTTTGTTTTAATTTGCTGCAGGCATTCCGGAGTTATGCTGTCTCCTGATATACTCTGTGCTGCTGTCTCCCCCCCTAGGGGTGCTAGGGATTTCAAATTGTTTTAGTTGCCTTCGCCGTGTTTTAATACACTCGTATATAAAATTTCACGATATTCGCTAGTAAACTGTGGATTTGATTAGAAAGACAGAAGGACGCATTTGCGCTTTTATATAGTAGATTACATTAAGTTTATGCAAAGAGTCAATGGGGGTGATTCTGAGTTGATCGTACCTGTACAAAATTTAGCACAGCTATGATCAGGTACACTAGCCTGCGGGGGGACGCCCAGTATAGGGCTAGTCCGCCCCGCAATGTCAGGCTCTGCCCAGTCGCAGAAGTACAAAAGCATTGCACAGCGGCAATGCTTTTGTACTGTAGGAGTAACTTCCTGCCAGCGCAGGTCCGTGAAAATGCACATCAGCGATCGGGTCTGAATGACCCCCAATATTTGCAGTGTTGACCCTTCTTATTCAATACCTCTGCAATTCGCCCTGACCATGGACCCAAAATTTCAATGTTTTGTTCTCTAAGCCACTTAGTTATTACTTTTGCTTTATGGCAAGGTGCTCCATCATGCTGGAAAAGGCATTGTTCGTCACCAAACTGTTCTTATATGGTTGGGATAAGTTGCTCTTGGAGGATGTTTTGGTACCATTCTTTATACATGGTTTGTGTTTAGGCAAAATTGTGAGTGAGCCCACTCCCTTGGCTGAGAAGCAACCCCACACATGAATGGTCTCAGGATGCTTTACTGTTGACATGACACAGGACTGATGGTAGCACTCGCCTTTACTTCTCTGGACTAGCATATTTCTCTGACGTCCTAGTGGATGCTGGGTACTCTGTAAGGACCATGGGGAATAGACGGGCTCCGCAGGAGACTGGGCACTCTTAAAATAAAGATTAGGTACTATATCTGGTGTGCACTGGCTCCTCCCTCTATGCCCCTCCTCCAGACCTCAGTTAGAATCTGTGCCCGGCCAGAGCTGGATGCACCTAGTGGGCTCTCCTGAGCTTACTAGAAAAGAAAGTATTTGTTAGGTTTTTTATTTTCAGTGAGATCTGCTGGCAACAGACTCACTGCTACGAGGGACTGAGGGGAGAGAAGCAAACCTACCTGCTTGCAGCTAGCTTGTGCTTCTAAGGCTACTGGACACCATTAGCTCCAGAGGGTTTGAACACAGGGCCCGACCTCGATCGCCCGTTCCCGGAGCCGCGCCGCCGTCCCCCTTGCAGAGCCAGAAGACGGAAGAACCAGGAGAAAATCGGAGGCTGAAGACTCCGGTCTTCAATAAGGTAGCGCACAGCACTGCAGCTGTGCGCCATTGCTCCCACAGCACACCACACGCTCCGGTCACTGGTGGGTGCAGGGCGCTGGGGGGGGGGGCGCCCTGGGCTGCAATAAGTATACCTTTTTGGCAAATGTGCACATAATACAGTTATAAACTGTATATGTGCCTAATCCCCCGCCATTAACATTATTAAAAAAGCGGGAGAAGCCCGCTGCGGAGGGGGCGGGGCTATCTCCCTCAGCACACCGGCGCCATTTTCTCTTCACAGCTCCGCTGGAAGGACGCTCCCCAGGCTCTCACCTGCAGTATACACTACAAGAAGGGTAAAAAGGAGAGGGGGGGGGGCACACACATTTAGGTGCAAAAGGTGATATAAGCAGCTATTGGGGGAAAATTCACTTTGTGTTAGTGTAAATCCCTCTGTTATATAGCGCTCTGGTGTGTGCTGGCATACTCTCTCTCTGTCTCCCCAAAGGACTTTGTGGGTCCTGTCCTCAGTGAGAGCATTCCCTGTGTGTGTGCGGTGTGTCGGTACGGCTGTGTCGACATGTTTGATGAGGACGCTTACGTGGAGGCGGAGCAGGAGCCGATAAGTGTGATGTCGCCCCCTGCGGGGCCGACACCAGAGTGGATGGATATGTGGAAGGTATTAACCGACAGTGTCAACTCCTTGCATAAAAGGTTCGATGACGTAACAGCTTTGGGACAGCCGGCATCTCAGCCTGCGCCTGCCCAGGGGTCTCAGAGGCCATCAGGGGCTCAAAAACGCCCGCTACCTCAGATGGCAGACACAGATGTCGACACGGAGTCTGACTCCAGTGTAGACGAGGATGAGACAAATGTACAGTCCACAAGGGCCATCCGATGCATGATTACGGCAATGAAAAATGTGTGGCACATTTCTGACATTAACCCGGTTACCACTAAAAAGGGTATTATGTTTGGGGAGAAAAAGCAGCCAGTGACTTTTCCCCCATCTGATGAGTTAAATGAATTGTGTGAAGAAGCGTGGTGTTCCCCAGATAAGAAATTAGTGATTTCTAAGAGGTTACTAATGGCGTACCCTTTCCCGCCAACGGACAGGTTACGTTGGGAAACATCCCCTAGGGTGGACAAGGCGCTCACACGCTTATCAAAAAAGGTGGCACTGCCGTCTCAGGACACGGCCGCCTTAAAGGAGCCTGCAGATAGAAAGCAGGAGGCTATCCTGAAGTCTGTGTATACACACTCAGGTACTATACTGAGACCTGCAATTGCTTCAGCATGGATGTGTAGTGCTGCAGCTGCTTGGTCTGATACCCTGTCAGATAACATTGATTCCCTTGACAGGGATACTATTCTGCTAACCATAGAGCATATTAAAGACGTCATCTTATATATGAGGGATGCACAGAGGGACATTTGCCGGCTGGCATCTAGAATTAATGCAATGTCCATTTCTGCCAGGAGAGTATTATGGACTCGGCAGTGGACAGGTGATGCTGATTCTAAAAGGCACATGGAGGTTTTGCCTTATAATGGTGAGGAATTGTTTGGGGACGGTCTCTCGGACCTCGTATCCACAGCAACAGCTGGGAAGTCGACTTTTTTACCTCAGGTTCCCTCACAGCCTAAGAAAGCACCGTATTATCAAGTACAGTCCTTTCGGCCTCAGAAAGGCAAGCGGGTCAGAGGCGCGTCCTTTCTGCCCAGAGGCAGGGGTAGAGGGAAAAAGCTGCACCAGACAGCCAGTTCCCAGGAACAAAAATCCTCCCCTGCTTCCACTAAGTCCACCGCATGACGCTGGGGCTCCACAGGTGGAGCCAGGTGCGGTGGGGGCGCGTCTCCGGAACTTCAGCGACCCGAGGGTTCGCTCACAGGTGGATCTCTGGGTTCTACAAGTGGTATCTCAGGGATACAAGCTGGAGTTCGAGGCGTCTCCCCCTCGCCGTTACCTCAAATCAGCCTTGCCAGCTGCTCCCAAGGAAAGGGAGGTAGTACTAGCGGCAATTCACAAGCTGTACCTTCAGCAGGTGATAATCAAAGTTCCCCTCCTTCAACAGGGACGGGGTTACTATTCCACAATGTTTGTGGTACCGAAACCAGACGGTTCGGTGAGACCCATTCTAAATTTGAAATCCTTGAACACTTATATAAGGAAGTTCAAGTTCAAAATGGAATCGCTCAGGGCGGTTATTGCAAGCCTGGAAGAGGGGGATTTTATGGTTTCACTGGACATCAAGGATGCTTACCTACATGTCCCCATTTACCCACCTCACCAGGAGTACCTCAGGTTTGTGGTACAGGACTGTCATTACCAATTCCAGACGTTGCCGTTTGGTCTGTCCACGGCACCGAGGGTATTTACCAAGGTAATGGCCGAAATGATGACACTCCTTCGAAAGAAGGGAGTTATAATTATCCCGTACTTGGACGATCTCCTTATAAAGGCAAGGTCCAAGGAGCAGTTGTTAGTCGGAGTAGCACTATCTCGGGAAGTGCTACAACAGCACGGCTGGATTCTGAATATCCCAAAGTCGCAGCTGATTCCTACGACGCGTCTGCTGTTCTTGGGCATGATTCTGGACACAGAACAGAAGAAGGTGTTTCTCCCGGAGGAGAAGGCCCAGGAATTGTCATCTCTGGTCAGGGACCTCCTGAAACCAAAACAGGTGTCGGTGCATCACTGCACGCGAGTCCTGGGAAAGATGGTAGCTTCTTACGAAGCAATTCCCTTCGGCAGGTTCCATGCAAGGATCTTTCAGTGGGATCTGTTAGACAAGTGGTCCGGATCGCATCTTCAGATGCATCGGTTGATCACCCTGTCCCCGAGGGCCAGGGTGTCTCTGCTGTGGTGGCTGCAGAGTGCTCATCTTCTCGAGGGCCGCAGATTCGGCATTCAGGACTGGGTCCTGGTGACCACGGATGCAAGCCTCCGAGGTTGGGGGGCAGTCACTCAGGGAAGAAACTTCCAAGGACAGTGGTCGAGTCAGGAGACTTCCCTACACATAAATATTCTGGAACTAAGGGCCATTTACAATGCCCTGAGTCAAGCAGAACCCCTGCTTCAAAACCAACCGGTGCTGATTCAGTCAGACAACATCACGGCGGTCGCCCATGTAAACCGACAGGGCGGCACAAGAAGCAGGATGGCGATGGCAGAAGCCACAAGGATTCTTCGATGGGCGGAGAATCACGTGCTAGCACTGTCAGCGGTGTTCATTCCGGGAGTGGACAACTGGGAAGCAGACTTCCTCAGCAGGCACGACCTCCACCCGGGAGAGTGGGGACTTCATCCAGAAGTCGTCAAGCTGATTGTAAATCGTTGGGAAAGGCCACAGGTGGACATGATGGCGTCCCGCCTCAACAAAAAGCTATAAAGATATTGCGCCAGGTCAAGGGACCCTCAGGCGATAGCTGTGGACGCTCTAGTGACACCGTGGGTGTACCAGTCGGATTATGTGTTCCCTCCTCTTCCTCTCATACCAAAGGTACTGAGGATTATAAGAAAGAGAGGAGTAAGAACTATACTCATCGTTTCGGATTGGCCAAGAAGAACTTGGTACCCGGAACTACAAGAAATGATCTCAGAGGACCCTTGGCCTCTGCCGCTCCGACAGGACATGCTACAGCAGGGGTCCTGTCTGTTCCAAGACTTACCGCGGCTGCGTTTGACGGCATGGCGGTTGAACGCCGGATCCTAATGGAAAAGGGCATTCCAGATGAAGTCATTCCTACGCTGATTAAAGCTAGGAAGGATGTGACAGCAAAACATTATCACCGCATATGGCGAAAATATGTTGCTTGGTGTGAGGCCAGGAAGGCCCCAACAGAGGAATTTCAGCTGGGTCGATTTCTGCACTTCCTACAGTCAGGAGTGACTATGGGCCTAAAATTGGGATCCATTAAAGTCCAGATTTCGGCCCTGTCTATTTTCTTTCAAAAAGAACTGGCTTCACTGCCTGAAGTTCAGACGTTTGTTAAGGGAGTGCTGCATATTCAGCCCCCTTTTGTGCCTCCAGTGGCACCTTGGGATCTCAACGTTGTGTTGGATTTTCTAAAATCACATTGGTTTGAGCCAATTCAGACCGTGGAGTTGAAGTATCTCACGTGGAAGGTAGTCATGCTGTTGGCCTTGGCCTCAGCTAGGCGTGTGTCAGAATTGGCGGCTTTGTCCTGTAAAAGCCCATATCTGATTTTCCATATGGACAGGGCAGAATTGAGGACTCGTCTCCAATTTCTCCCAAAGGTGGTATCAGCGTTTCATTTGAACCAACCTATTGTGGTGCCTGCGGCTACTCGGGACTTGGAGGATTCCAAGTTGCTGGACGTAGTCAGGGCCCTGAAAATCTATGTTTCCAGGATGGCTAGAGTCAGGAAAACTGACTCGCTGTTTATCCTGCATGCACCCAACAAGCTGGGTGCTCCTGCTTCAAAGCAGACTATTGCTCGCTGGATCTGTAGCACGATTCAACTTGCACATTCTGCGGCTGGACTGCCGCATCCTTAATCAGTAAAAGCCCATTCCACGAGGAAGGTGGGCTCTTCTTGGGCGGCTGCCCGAGGGGTCTCGGCTTTACAACTTTGCCGAGCTGCTACTTGGTCGGGATCAAACACTTTTGCAAAATTCTACAAGTTTGATACCCTGGCTGAGGAGGACCTTGAGTTTGCTCATTCGGTGCTGCAGAGTCATCCGCACTCTCCCGCCCGTTTGGGAGCTTTGGTATAATCCCCATGGTCCTTACGGAGTACCAAGCATCCACTAGGACGTCAGAGAAAATAAGAATTTACTCACCGGTAATTCTATTTCTCGTAGTCCGTAGTGGATGCTGGGAGCCCGTCCCAAGTGCGGACTTTCTGCAATACATGTATATAGTTATTGCTTAACTATAGGGTTTTGTTATGAGCCATCTGTTGAATGAGGCGCAGTTGTTGTTCATACTGTTAACTGGGTATAGTTATCACAAGTTGTACGGTGTGATTGGTGTGGCTGGTATGAGTCTTACCCTGGATTCCAAATCCTTTCCTAGTAATGTCAGCTCTTCCGGGCACAGTTTCCCTAACTGAGGTCTGGAGGAGGGGCATAGAGGGAGGAGCCAGTGCACACCAGATATAGTACCTAATCTTTCTTTTAAGAGTGCCCAGTCTCCTGCGGAGCCCGTCTATTCCCCATGGTCCTTACGGAGTACCCAGCATCCACTACGGACTACGAGAAATAGAATTACCAGTGAGTAAATTCTTATTTTCCAGATGCCCCAAACAATCTGAAAGGAGATTCATCAGAGTAAATGACTTTACCCCAGTCCTCAGCAGTCCAATCGCTGTACCTTTTGCAGAATATCAGTCCAGTTTTCCTGGAGTGACGTGGCTTCTTTACACCCTCTTGGCCCTCTTGACACAGGCCATCCTCCAAAAGTCTTCCCCTCACTGTGCGTGCAGAAGTCCTCACACCTGTCTGCTGCCATTCCTGAGCAAGCTGTGCACTGGTGGTGCACAGAACCCGCAGCAGAATCAACTTTAGGAGATGGTCCTGGCACTTGCTGGATGTTCTTGGGCACCCTGAAGCATTCTTCACAACTATTGAACCTCTCTCCTTGAAGTTCTTGATGATCTGTAAAATAGTTTATTTAGGTGCAATCTTACTAGTACTGTAGCAATATCTTTGCCTGTGAAGCCCTTTTTGTACAAAGCAATGATGACTGCATGTGTTTCCTTGCAGGTAACCATGGTTAACAGAGGAAGAACAATGGGGGTCATTCCGAGTTGTTCGCTCGCAAGCAGATTTTAGCAGATTTGCTCACGCTAAGCCGCCGCCTACTGGGAGTGAATCTTAGCTTCTTAAAATTGCGAACGATGTATTCGCAATATTGCGATTACACACCTCGTAGCAGTTTCTGAGTAGCTCCAGACTTACTCGGCATCTGCGATCAGTTCAGTGCTTGTCCTTCCTGGTTTGACGTCACAAACACACCCAGCGTTCGCCCAGACACTCCCCCGTTTCTCCAGCCACTCCTGCGTTTTTTCCGGAAACGGTAGCGTTTTTTCCCACACGCCCATAAAACGGCCTGTTTCTGCCCAGTAACACCCACTTCCTGTCAATCACATTACGATCGCCAGAACGATGAAAAAGCCGTGAGTAAAATTCCTAACTGCATAGCAAATTTACTTGGCGCAGTCGCAGTGCGAACATTGCGCATGCGCACTAAGCGGAAAATCGCTGCGATGCGAAGATTTTTACCGAGCGAACAACTCGGAATGACCCCCAATGTTTTCAAGCACCTCCCTCCTTTTAAAGCTTCCATTCTATTATTCTAACTCAAGCAGCATAACAGAGTGATCTCCACTCTGGCTCCATCTGTACTTGTCTTTATACTGTACTTTCAGTTATTCACAAACATCTCATTGCACAGCTGTACCAATGTCATTATGCCTCTATGAACTTGGAAGTTCTGTCTGAATTACCATTGCTTTTTTGCCTACGCTCACATTCTCTCATTTCTAAAACAATCAACCTTAAAATTAAATTTCTGTAACCATATACTCTTCACTTTTACTTTGCTTGCAACTAAATTATTGCCATTGAACATGCACATTTACCAACACTGGACTTTCACCTGCATTTCTGCAATTCTACTACTCTGTCTCTCTCTTACAGCCTAACATCCTATTTCCAACCTACCATCCCCTATTTACCTAATCCAGGCTATGTCCAGGTTTTCTTCAACTACCCCATCACCCACTGTCTATCTTATCCTTTATTTTGCCCCATGTTTTCTCCTCTATCCTTCCCCCTAGCCTCCTCTCTCCCTTTCTTTATCTCCTGTTCACCCCTCTGCTTCCCTTCCTCTTCTCTCCTGTTACCAACTTTCATTCACCTCTGCCCCACCATGGGTCTACTACCACGCCACTTAGCCCTGCTCCCTCCCTGCTCTCCCTGTCACCTCACCTCACTTCCATCTGCATCACACTGTACTCCCAACCATCACTGCACATTCTTTATCCCTGCCCTCCAAATTAATCTCACCTTAACACTACAGCAATCATGATCATTTCAATTACATCTATTACATCTCTCCCACAAACTCTCTCTCTTTCTCGTCTGTTCTCTAGAATGCCATATCTTTCTGTAACAAACTGATCCCCACTGATGACCTTTCCATCTCCAACTCCCTGAATCTCCTAGCCATTACGTAAGCCTGGATTTCCCGCACTGGCACTTTTTCCTGCTATTCTCTCCGCTGGGGCCACACATTCTCTCACACCCCTCAACGCATAGGTTACTATGGTGCTAGTGGGTGCTAGTGTTGGGGATCTTCTATCCTCCAGCTACTCCTACCAACTCAAACCCCCAAAACCATCCCTTAAATTCTCTACATTTGAGGTCCACACCTCTTACAACCTGTTCACCTTTAGGAAGCTGTCATTTACTGATGTAGAAGGTGGGATACGCTGAAATAATGTGAGAATTGTCGGTGAGAGGAGGGTAGTTCAGACAATTTTTTTTTGAGAAATGGCTATGTGACAAATTTGGAAGAGATCATTTTCAGGCCAATTTGCAGTAGAGAGGGCCCACCGGATTCCCCTTCGACCATCCATACGTTTATTGCTAAATTCCAAAATCAACAGGATAATGATTCAGTGTTATGACTGGCACATACCTAGGGGCCATTGGAATATAATAGGGTGAAAGCCTCCATGTTTCTGGACTTTGCAATTGAGGTCCAAAAGGACAGAGCTAAATTTATACCAATTAAAAAAGGTTACCAGAATTCAATTTACAATACTCAATGTTTTTCCCTTCTAAGCTGAGAGTAAAGCAGATGGAGAGTCCAAGTTTTTCTCAACACCAAAGGAAGCTGCAGCATGAATAGACCAACAAGCACCTGGAGCACGGCAGATGGCTACTGATTAAATTAATATTAAGATCAGGTAGAGCTTAGAGTTGATGCTCATTGTTATGGTTTGTAGTACTATTGTGTGAGGTGCCGCGGTCCGCGGCGCCGCTCGGTCTGCTTCCGAGCGACGCTCACGGCCGCCGCACCTCCCTCCCTGCCCGCCCGGCGCCTAGCAACGCCAGGACGCCGTGCGTACTGTTGACGCTGGGTCCCTGGCAATGCTAGGACGCCGGGCGTCCTCAGCCGCTGGGTCCATAGCAACGGGGACGCCATTTGCGGACCGCATTCCCAGTTGCCAGATAGGCTTGATTAGTTGCTCGTGCAGCAGGGCAGCTGCACGGCAACTAGTAATTAGGGTCTGGGGGCTGGTCTTGCTGGCCCTCCTGTCATTGGCCAGCAGGGTCTTTTTATGGGAGCCAGCACACTGCAGCCTCGCCGGTGATAGCTTCCTGTATGCTGTTCCTGCCTTGCAACATCTGTTCCTGGTCAGCTGTATCTGGTCGATCCTGCTCCCTGTGCTCCTGAGTTCTGGAGTTCTGAAGCCGATCCTGGGAATCCTTCCTGTCCAAGTGAACCTGTTGCAGTCATCTGGGGGTTCTCGCTTGTTGGGGTTCTCTCCCGGTTTCGTGAGTAGCGGCTTCTGCCGCGTGTTGCGGCCTAGGCCGCTTAGTCCTTGTGTTAATTTTGTATTGGTGGTTTTTGCTGAGGTTTCCGCTTTTCACTGTCCTCCCAGGAACTCGGCGGTGCCGTGTGGGGGAGTGGACAGTGGTATCTTTTGTTGTTCTTTTCCTTTGGCGGCGTGCCGCATATATATTTAGTTTTAGGGTAGTTAGTAGCCCCTAGCTTTCTGTTTGCTTTAGTTAGAGGTCCCCTTGTTATTATCCTGTCTCGGTTCACGCCTTGTCTCACTCTAAGACCTGGGGGCATCAAAGTTGGGCAGACTTAATCCGCCCTTCAAACGCGGCTGCCGTGGGCCCAAGAAACCATAGTCACTCAGGCGTGAACTGACCACACGGGTAAAACAATGAAGGTAGGGTGCTAGGGGCTATTCCCGTACCACCCCTTATTTCAGCGTCACGTCCTGGTGCTCTGGACTCACTACGCAACATCTCTCTAGTTCGGAGCATCAGGAACGTAACATATTGAAGTCATAATAATAATAATTTTATTTATATAGCGCTCTTTCTCCAACAGGACTCAAGGCGCTTTACAGACATCAAAAACAATACACATGATACAGAGGATTTGAGTAATACAACAATAGACAAGCAACACAGGCATAAAAGAATAACCTTAAGCACACAGAAAGCATAATGCAGGATTGGTGTAGGTATTTTGGGTAATAACTTCCAAGGGTTGTGTATTCCACCCTCACAGGTACCAAGTGCAGCAGCCATCTTGGGCGCTCCGCGTAGGATTACCCAGGGTGGAATAGTCTACCCCTAGAAGAGATGACACAAAATGGGGGTGATTTCAGAGTCCTACAGTTTAGAGTAGGGTTCCAACAAAACCACAAGGTCCATGTATTTTTCATCCCATCCACAAGTTGTACCATATGGGGCAGCCATGTTGGGCGCACTTTGAAGGTTACACTGTGGGAGGTGAGCCATACAAGGCCAAGTTCATATATTGGAAAACTGATGCTTATGTAGCAGTATGATGTACCCTGCATGTAGGGCACAATGGAAAGGTGTGCAATCAGTGGATGTAAACATTACAGGAAAAACACATGGTGGGGTGGAAGCGAGCAATGAAGAGGAAAAAAAAAACACAATAGCAGGTAACTAGTGGCAGAAGTAGGAGTGGGATAACATTTTGATCAGATCTTAGTACGGGTGGGAAGGAGAATGTGGGGGGCATACTCAGACGCAATGGTGATGTCCCTGCTGATCCTGGTCCTCTTCCCCCACAGTTCCCTGTTCATCTTGATGGTTAGGCCCAGGGGCAGACTTGATGTTCTCAGCCAGAGAGGTGGTAAGCCTGGTCTTGGTGTTCTCATGTTTGAGGTGAGGAGAGGCCACATAAAGTTCCAGAGTATTTAGGTTGTAATGCAGTCGTTTGTTATCTTATTAGTTTGTTTGCCTTCTGTTTTCCTTCGGTTTAACACAGGTATAACACTGCTATTGATATTAGCTGCCACTTAATAACTAGCCACTTCATATACTAGGCACTGCAGCGTCCTAATAGGCCTGGCGTCCTATGCTGTACTGGTTAAGTAAGTCTACAAACACAAGCTCCTTGTGATTACAACCCCCTCCCCCACACAGCAACCCTCCTCCAAACGGTGTTAATCACTACCAAATGTGAGATCACTAAACACAGTCAATCACAAAGTTTTTGCTGACTACAGATATTAATCCACTTAACAATTTACCAAATATATCCTTTAGCTACAAACAGTGGTCAGCCCTCTGCATTAGTTACCAAATATATCCTTTAGCTACAAACAGTGGTCAGCCCTCTGCATTAGTTACCAAATATATCCTTTAGCTACAAACAGTGGTCAGCCCTCTGCATTAGTTACCAAATATATCCTTTAGCTACAAACAGTGGTCAGCCCTCTGCATTAGTTACCAAATATATCCTTTAGCTACAAACAGTGGTCAGCCCTCTGCATTAGTTACCTGTTGGTGAAAAGGAGAGACAGGAGTCAATTCCAAATATCAGCTGAAGATGCAACCAATGAAACACAGGTATAACACTGCTATTGATATTAGCTGCCACTTCATATACTAGTCACTGCAGCGTCCTAATAGGCCTGGCGTCCTATGCTGTACTGGTTAAGTAAGTCTACAAACACAAGCTCCTTGTGATTACATATCTATATAGATGGAAGCATGCTGAGTTGACATCAAACTTTATTTGTATAGTCAATACTATCTAATTAGCTATTTACTATATACAGATTAAATATAGAAAATAGTGTATTGGGGATCAGAATAATTAATTATAGTGCAGATTGTTAAGTAAATAAGCCTAGATAGAATTTACAGTTGCCGTAAAGATTACAGAACAAATTTATTATTATAACTAAGTCGGAGGGTCCATCATGCTATGGTGGCCATCAGAATTTACTGCCCCCATTAGGGTGCGGTGAGAGGTTATTTTTTTGTATAGAAATTGTTGAGTGTTTTGTTGTATGTATATGTCTTTTTTTCCCCATAATATTGCTGATTTTTAGGGATTCAAGTATGCCACAGATGGGTTGGTATACAGGGCGGTGGGTACAGGGGTTTGTATAGTTAGTCTATGTACACATTCCAAATAACAATTTGACATACAGTATCAGTAGATCATGTGATGCATGGCAAATGTTAAACAATAAAATATGTGCCAAGATAGCTTAGTATATACGGTGATTATTAGACCATTAGGCTATTTAATTAAGTATGGGTAAACTTTTAACTTGGAATGTGAAGAGTATAAATGATAGCCTAAAACATTCCGTGGTTTTAAACAGTTAATGCAATATAGGACAGAGATTATTTGTTTAACTGAAGCACATTTAGTGGGAGGTAAACTTATGTCTTTAAAGAGTCCTTGGATCGGTTGGGCATATCATGCTCCATTTACATTGTCTTCAAGAGGTGTATCTATTTTGGTTAAAAAAACAATACCCTGTGCATGAAATGCTGTTAAAATCGATCCAGGGGGTCGATATGTTTATTTTTAGATTGTTCTATACACTCAATGCATATGTGTATATTGGCAATTTACATTCTTCCTCTATTTTCATATGAGGTATTAAAGAGGGCTCTTGAATTTATAGCATCTTCTCCGGATCTACTTATTGTCTGTCTGAGAGACTTTAATAATGTGTTAGACCCACTTTTAGATAGATGGCGGAAATCTTCAACTGTTATAATACAGGGAGGCAAAGGTTTTGCACCATTTGTGGAAGACTTAGGCTAGATCAATAATAGTAACATAGTAACATAGTAGGTGAGGTTGAAAAAAGACTAGCAGTCCATCGAGTTCAACCTGAATTATATTGCATTCCCTAATCTATTTAGGTTAAAGTCTATATCCTCGTATATCTTTTTCCATATGGCGAACTAAATATCCCGATGTAAAACAATATTCATGCTTTTCTCATTCATATAACTCCTTATCCAGGATAGATCTAGCCCTCATATCCCGTACTCTGCTACCTTGTGTATCCAGTGTGAAATATCAAGTGAGGGGTATATTGGATCATTCAACACTTATTGTACAATTAGAATTAGAGATTAAAAAAGGGCAATCATTTTGGAAATTGAATCCCTCTTGGTTACTTCAGATCGGGGATGGAGTTGAATTAAATGTGTCTTGGCTAAAAGTCTTTAATGAAAATATGGCGCCTACAGCAGTTGCCTGGGATGCCTTTAAAGCAGGGGTAGCCAACACTGGTCCTCGAGAGCTACCAACAGTGCACGTTTTCCAGGTCTCCTCACAGTCCACCTGTGGATCTTTTAAAATGTGACAGTTAGTAATAACTGCACATGTGCACCTGCCAGGTGAGCTGGAAAACGTGAACTGTTGGTAGCTCTTGAGGACCAGGGTTGGCTACCACTGCTTTAAAGCATTCATGAGGGGGTCATTGATAGAATAGCAGAATAAAAATTAGCGTATAGGAAAATTACTTCTGAATTAGAAGATAAATGCAATGCCTTGGAGTTAATATATATTAATGACAAATTAGATTCTTCAAGAGCTGCATGGTTAGAAGCTCAGCAGAAGTGGATAGCTCATTTATATGATGGTGAAGCCCGGAAGATGTTATTACATCACACATCCAATATTCTAATGCAGATAGGTCTGGCAGTTTTTTGGCTTATTTAGCACAATTTGATAGGCCTTCAAATACTATAACAAAATGCCCTTTTTACAATGGAAGAAGTCGAGCAAGCAGCCAAGTCATTTGTGGGAAGTCTGTGTGTGGACGGGGGGAGGGGAGGGGACGGGGGGGGGGGGGGAGGAGCACCAGGTCTAGACAGTATTCTGATAGAAGTACATAAGAAACATTTGTTGATATTTGTACCAAAATTGTTAGAAGTATGTAATGGCTACTATGAGGAAACTTATTTTCCTGATTCTATGTCAGAGTCAGTAATAGTGCACTTGCCAAAACCTGGTAAAGATCCTGTAATGCCGGAATCATATAGGCCGATCTCACTAATCTCTACGGAAGCTAAGATGCTAACCAAAATTCTATCTACTGATCTTAATCAGATTATTAATAGAGTAGTTCACCTAGATCAGACAGGATTCATGCCTGGGAAATCTGTATCAGTGAATCTTTGAAAGTTATACTCGCAATTAAAGCATTTGATTCCGTATAGTGGCCCTTTCTATGGGAGGTTATGCAAGAATTTGGGATTGGCCCAGGGTTTATTAAATGGATTCAATTGTTACACATGGCCCCTAGAGCTCGAATATTGGTCAATGGATATGTCTCATCTTCATTCCCCTAGTCAAGGGCCACTAGACAATTAGTTTGATTGCCCATTGTTGCCTACCCTATTTGTTTTGGCAATCGAACCATTGGCTTGTATTATACAACCTCATCCTGAGATAATAGGATTTAGGGTAGGGAATAGGATGGATACAGTGTCCTCATATGCCGATGATTTGTTAATACTTATCCAAAATGCTTGGGACCAGAAGTATTTTGGATATCGGATTTTTCTGTATTTTGGAATAATTGCATACCATAATTAGATTTGTTAACCCTTATCCAAAATGCTTGGGACCAGAAGTATTTTGGATATCTGATTTTTCTGTATTTTGGAATAATTGCATACCATAATTAGATATCATGGCGATGGGACCCAAGTCTAAGCACAGAATGCATTTATGTTTCATATACACCTTGTACACACAGCCTGAAGGTTATTTTAGCAAATATTTTTAATAACTTTGTGCATTTAACAAAGTGTGTGTACATTCGCACAATTCATTTATGTTTCATATACACCTTATACACACAGCCTGAAGGTCATTTAATATAATATTTTTAATAAGTTTTTGTATTAAACAAAGTTTGTGTACTTTAAGCCATCAGAAAGCAAAGGTTTCACTCTCTCACTCTCGCTCAAAAAATTCTGTATTTCGGAATATTCCATATTTCGGAATATTTGGATATGGATACTCAACCTGTATTTTTATCAAATTATAACATCTCTATGCCTGTAAATCTTGGAGTGATTCAATCCTTTGGTTAATTCTCGAGCCTTAAAATAATTTTGGGGTAGTCATATACTCCCAATGTGCGGTTCTTGTCCTATTGATCAGTGTACTAAATTCCCTCTTCAATGGGTTAATTGCTTTAAATACTTAGGTACATGGATCACGAACTCACCACAGTACTTTTTATCCCTGAATATACAGCCGTTATTTGAATACCTTCAGATTAAGATTAGAACCTGGAATAAATTGCCACTTACTGTAACAGGTCGAGTTAAGTTAATAATAATGATGTCACTGACCTGGGTTGGGAGTGTTGAGAACCCGGGGGTTCTTCCGATGATAGGGAAGAGGAACCACAGCTGGGCCGGAGCAGGGATGGCCGGATGTAGGTTTCCTCATGCAGAACTTAGCCGTTGTAACCGACGTGTAATGCTAAAGAATTAGTTGTGGCCAAGGCTTGGGTGCGATGCTGAAGTACACAGAAGAATGAAGAACTTGTGAGCGATGCTGAAGAAATGAATGAAGATTTGAGAACGATGTTGAAGCACACAGAAGAATGAAGAACTTGTGAGCGATGTTGAAGAAATGAATGAGGATTTGAGAACGATGTTGAAGCACACAGAAGAATGAAGAACTTGTGAGTGATGATGAAGAAATAAATGAGGATTTGAGATTCAGTGTAACTCTGGAAGTTTGGGAGGCGTTCCACTTAGGGATACCCTGTAATACTGGAAGCACAGGAGGTGTCCCTCTGAGAGATACACTGTAACGCTGGTAATGCAGAGAATGTCCCACTGAGTGATACACTGTAACGCTGGTAGCACAGGGAAGGTTCCACTGAGTGATACACTGTAACGCTGGTAGCACGGGGAAGGTTCCACTGAGTGATACACTGTAACGCTGGTAGCACAGGGAAGGTTCCACTGAGTGATACACTGTAACACTGGTACACAGGAGACGTTCAGCTTGAGAACGCGCTGAACGCTGCTAGCACTGGTGATCATTGGAAAAGACGATACTCAGGCGCCGGGGCTCAGTACGGCGTCTGCCTTTGAACTTCCCACCCTCTCGTGATTGGCGGAAGGGGCCGATGACGTCACCCACTCACCACGCTCTCGTGGATGCCGGGCGCAATGGCGGCGCCCACACCCCCGGAACCTGCCGGAGGCAGCGCCAGCAAGACGCGACGACTCGGAGCCCACCGGGGGCGATGACCGCCGGGAGACCCAGTGCACCCGGAGCGGTAAGCGCAGCAGCCGCAGCGCCGCGAGTGTGACAGTACCCCCTCCTCTAGGAGTGGCCCCTGGACACTTTCCTGGTTTCGTTGGATGTTTAGAATGAAAGATCCGGACTAGTCGGGGAGCAGTGACTTCAGAAGCTTTGACCCAGCTCCTCTCCTCAGGACCATAACCTTTCCATTCTACCAGATACTGTAAATTCTTGTGAAGATAACGAGAGTCAAGAATAGTTTTGATTTCAAATTCTGTTCCAGCTTCAGTCTCAACCGAGGTTGGGCTAGGAGACTCCGAATGAAACCGATTTAAAATGAGGGGACGAAGGAGAGAAACATGGAAAGAATTTGGTACCCGAAGGTGGGAAGGCAATCCCAATTTGCAGACAACAGGGTTCAGTACTTGCAAAACGGGGTAAGGACTGATGAACCTCGGAACAAACTTCATAGCAGGTACTCTTAAACGAAGGGTAGAGAGCCATACCCTGTCACCAACTTTGCATTGAGGAGCTGCTCGCCATTTTCTATCCGCAAAGAATTTGTAGCGGCCAGAGATTTTCTTGAGATTAGCATGAACCCTACTCCTGATTTGACTGAAGTGCCGGAGAGTGGAAGCTGCAGCAGGAACATCCTCCGAAGGAAAAATTGGTAATTTTGGGACTCGTGGATAGAATCCGTAATTAATGAAGAATGGGGACTCACCAGTGGAAGAGTGTTACAGATGATTATGGGCAAACTCGGCCCAGGGAAACAGTTCCTCCCAATCGTCCTGTGAAGGAGAGAGATAAACGCGGAGAAAAGTCTCTAAATCTTGATTGACACATTCAGTTTGCCCATTGGTTTGTGGATGGTAAGCAGATGAGAACTTGAGTTTTATTTGTAAGGCTGAGCAGAGGGCCCTCCAAAATCTTGCAGTGAACTGTACCCCTCGATCAGAGACTATCTCCTGAGGTAACCCGTGCAGGCGGAAGTGTTCACGAATAAATAGTAAAGCCAACTTGGGAGCCGTTGGTAAACCGGTCAACGGAACAAAATGTGCCATTTTTGAAAAGCGGTCAATAATCACCCAGATGGTATTGTAACCCTTGGAGAGGGGTAATTCGGTAATAAAGTCCATAGAAATATGGGTCCAGGGTTTCTTAGGAATGGACAGTGGACGAAGCAACCCCACAGGAGGCAGACAAAGAGTTTTGTGCTGAGCACATTGAGGACATGAATTGACATAATCTTGTATATCCTTCTTCATGGTGTCCCACCAATATGACCTTCGTAGAAATTCACACATTTTTTGAACTCCAGGATGACCGGAAAACTTGGAGATATGAGCCCACTGCAGTAACTTTGGTCGAAATTCAACTGGTACAGACATTCTCCCAGGAGGAGGACCCAGAGAGGTGGGAGCTGCTGAAATAGAGACTGGACTGAGAATTAAACTCTTTTCAAAGGAATTCTCCTCATCCGAGGCCGTTAAAGAACGAGACAGAGCATCAGCCTTAGCGTTGAGTCCCGGCCCGGTACTTAATAATGAACGAGAACCGAGTGAAGAAGAGCGCCCATCTAGCTTGGCGGGGATTCAAGCACTGGGCCGTCTTGATATACAACAAGTTCTTGTGATCGGTGTAAATAGTAATTAGGTGTTTAGCACCTTCTAATAAGTACCTCCATTCTTCTAGGGCAGATTTTATTGCTAAAAGTTCCTGATCTCCAATGGTGTAGTTTCATTCAGCAGGAGAGAACTTACGAGAATGGAAACCACATGGATGTAACTTCCCATCAGAAGAGTACTGTGAAAGGTAGGCACCGATGCCTACTGAGGAAGCATCGACTTCCAAGAAGAATGGTTTTGAGAAATTCGGTTGTTGGAGTACCGGAGCAGATATAAAGGCTGATTTCAACTGGGCAAATGCTTGTACAGCTTCGGAAGACCAGAGACTTGGGTCAGACCCCTTTCTGGTTAGGGCAGTAATGGGTGCAACGATGGTAGAAAATCCCTTAATGAATTTCCGGTAGTAATTTGCAAAGCCCAGGAATCTTTGTACCGCTTTCAAGGAGTGAGGCTGAGTCCAGTCCTGAATGGCAGTGAGTTTTTCCGGATCCATGCGAAGCTCCGTACCCGAGATGACATAACCGAGGAACGGAATCGAAGGGACCTCAAAGATACATTTGGAAATCTTGCCGTAGAAATGATTCCTTCGTAAGCGAAGAAGTACTTCTTTGACCTGTACTCTGTACTCTGCAAGATTCTTAGAAAATATCAGAATGTCATCCAAGTACACCACTACGCTTTGGTATAACATATCTCGGAAGATTTCATTTACAAATCCCTGAAAAATGGCAGGGGCATTGCTGAGGCCAAACGGCATTACCAGATATTCGTAATGCCCGTCCCTGGTATTGAAGGCCGTCTTCCATTCGTCCCCCTGTCGAATACGTATCAGATTATAGGCTCCTCTTAAGTCGAGCTTAGTGAAGACGTGGGCTCCACGAACCCTATCAAATAGCTCAGTAATTAGCGGCAAAGGGCATTTGTTCTTAACGGTGATATCGTTTAAGCCACGATAATCAATGCATGGTCTTAACCGCCCCTCCTTCTTCTTCACGAAAAATAAACCTGCTCCAGCCGGGGAGGTAGAGGGGCGAATTAATCCTTCCAGTAGATTAGATTTGATATAGTCCGACATAGCTTGGGTCTCGGGTAATGACAAGGGATATGTGCGTCCCCGGGGTGGCATTTTCCCTTGGATAAGCTCAATGGGACAGTCCCAAGGTCTATGAGGTGGTAACTGATCGGCCGCCTGTTCCGAGAACACATCTGTGAACTCCCGGTAGGCCTCCGGAATGAGCTCCTCATCCGATTTGGAAGATGCACAGAGCGGGTAATCAGGAGTGAGACAACTAGAGTGACAAAACGAACTCCAGGACAATATTTGTGACGATTTCCAGTCGATGTGAGTGTTGTGAATTTTAAGCCAAGGTAGACCAAGAACAAGATCGTGAGGCATCTCCGGAATTACTAGAAACTACAAATGTTCTTGATGCAGAGCTCCGACCTGCAGCTTGATTGGCTCTGTGCGACTTGTAATAAGACCAATAGATATTTTGGTACCATTGATGGCAGTCAACGTTATAGGTCATTTGACAGACTGTAACTGTAAACCCAGACTCTGAATACAAGAAAGAGAAACAAAATTCCCTGCAGCCCCAGAGTCCAGCAGGGCCTTAACAGGTTTGGCTATAGACTTAGAAAACAGAGACACGGAGAGTAAACAATCCACTGTCGGAGAAGATTTAGATGTAACCCCTAACTTGACTCCTCCGGAACAAGCTAGGCCTGCCCGTTTCCCGGACGGGACTTGCAGAACTTGATAAAGTGATCCGCGGCTCCACAGTAGAGGCAGAGTTTACCCTCACGACGGCGCTGTCGTTCCTCCGGGGACAGCCGGGATTGGTTGATTTGCATGGGTTCGTCCGGACTCGGGGTAACTGTTTGCTTAGGTGGGAGAATCCGGAATCTGGATCGATCCAACCGACTACGTTCGCCACCTCGTTCCTGCATGCGAAGATCCACCTTGACACAGAGTGAGATCAACTCTTCTAAAGGATCTGGCAGATCCCTAGTGACCAGCTCGTCCTTCAGACGGTCAGAGAGCCCGTTCCAGAAAGCGGCCCTGAGAGCATCATTATTCCAGCGTAGTTCTGAGGCAATGGTCTGGAAGTGAACCACATACTGTCCCACAGAACGGGAGCCTTGACAGACTCGGAGCAGGTCCGAGGAAGCAGCGGTCGTTCTGCCGGGCTCATCAAAAATCCTTCGGAATGACGCGATGAAATTAGTGTAACTAGAAACCAATGGGTCAGATCGTTCCCACAATGGAGACACCCAATCCAACGCTGAACCGCCAAGCAAGGAAATAATGTATGCCACTTTGGACCGATCCGTGGGGAAATTGTGTGAGAGAAGTTCAAAATGCACCTCGCATTGGTTGAGAAAACCATGGCAATTCTTTGGATTCCAATTACAGCGAGAGGGAGTGGGAAGCTGAAGGCGTGACCTGCTTCCAGACGAGGATTGAACATTACTGGAGACGACTACTGGAGCGGGTACTGGAGCAGGAGCCGGAACTTCTGAAGCCAGGGAGGCCTGAATTTGATCCACACCGGCCGGATAATTCCTGGACATACTGCATCACCTGGCTTTGTGCCGCCTCCTGACTCTGAACTCGGGAAGCCAAGTTTTGATTGGCGCTTGACTCTGGGTTCCGATCCCCCGGGTCCATGTGGCCTGAGTATACTGTCACTGACCTGGGTTGGGAGTGTTGAGAACTCGGGGGTTCTTCCGATGATAGGGAAGAGGAACCACAGCTGGGCCGGAGCAGGGATGGCCGGATGTAGGTTTTCCTCATGCAGAACTTAGCCGTTGTAACCGACGTGTAATGCAAAAGTTGTGGCCAAGGCTTGGGGGCGATGCTGAAGTACACAGAAGAATGAAGAACTTGTGAGCAATGTTGAAGAAATGAATGAAGATTTGAGAACGATGTTGAAGCACACAGAAGAATGAAGAATTTGTGAGCGATGCTGAAGAGATGAATGAAGATTTGAGAACGATGTTGAAGCACACAGAAGAATGAAGAACTTGTGAGCGATGTTGAAGAAATGAATGAGGATTTGAGAACGATGTTGAAGCACACAGAAGAATGAAGAACTTGTGAGTGATGCTGAAGAAATAAATGAGGATTTGAGATTCAGTTTAACTCTGAAAGTTTGGGAGGCGTTCCACTTAGGGATACCCTGTAATACTGGAAGCACAGGAGGTGTCCCTCTGAGAGATACACTGTATTGCTGGTAACGCAGAGAATGTCCCACTGAGTGATACACTGTAACGCTGGTAGCACAGGGAAGGTTCCACTGAGTGATACACTGTAACGCTGGTAGCACGGGGAAGGTTCCACTGAGTGATACACTGTAATGCTGGTAGCACAGGGAAGGTTCCACTGAGTGATACACTGTAACGCTGGTACACAGGAGACGTTCAGCTTTAGAACACGCTGAACGCTGCTAGCACTGGTGATCATTGGAAAAGATGATACTCAGGCGCCGGGGCTCTGTACGGCGTCTGGCTTTGAACTTCCCGCTCTCTCCTGATTGGCGGAAGGGGCCAATGACGTCACCCGCTCACCATGCTCTCATGGATGCCGGGCGCAATGGCGGCGCCCACACCCCGGGAACTCGCCGGAGGCAGCGCCAGCAAGACGCGACGACCCGGAGCCCACCGGGGGCGGCGACCGCCGGGAGACCCAGCGCACCCGGAGCGGTAAGCGCGGCAGACGCAGCGCCGCGAGTGTGACAATTGATAGTTCTACCTAATTGTATGTACAGTATATACTGCAGCAGTGTCCAATTTATATACCAAAGTCCATATTTAGGAAATTAAATAGTGTGATATATTCAATAATATGGAGAAATAGGCGTTTGAGAATTCAGCTTAATAGCCTTACCTGATTTAGGCAAATTGGAGGTCTGGCTCTTTCCAATTTTAAATTGTATTACTTTGCTGCTCAAACAGTTCATCTATACGGGAGTGAGTGAAAGAAGAATCAGAGAATATGTTGACCTCTGTTTTAGTATCACAATAAACAGTAGGACATACCCCTATGCAGGCATAGTTAGCAGGGGGGCTTCTCTCATAAAGCTCCACCTATACTTGGTCAGGTGTTTAAGATTTGGGGGCAGGTATCAAGATTAATAAATTATGAGGGGCTAGACCCGGATACTCCTTTGTTTAAGTCAAGAATGCTGAATAAATTAGGTCATTTACAAGTTGAAAGGGTTTGGAGTCCTAAGGGAATAGTTTCTATAGGCCAGCTTTTCTATTAGACTTATGAAATTTGCAGGTACAGAGTCTGAGATATGTCCAAAATGCAAGGTTGCTCCAGGAACTTTTTGGCATCTTCTGTGACAATGTCCTTTAGTGTATGCCTTTTGGAGTAATGTCACTCAAATTTTAATTAATACGGGTGTTCCACGAAACTTTATAACTCCAAGGTTGAGCTCTTTCAGTTTAATAGACTCAGGCAGTTTAGACAAATATGTTAAACAATATGCCATTAATTTGTGTTCATTAGCTAAAGTGATCATACTGTAGCTAGAGCATGGATGCAGAGCCGGCCCTAGGCATAGGCAAACGAGGCAAATTCCTAGGGCATTCGGTATGCCTAGGGGCACAAGCAGCTTCTGCTGATTAAAATTATATGTGGCATGCCTACAGTATATTCTGTGTGCTACTGCGGCTGTATCTGCATAAGGAAATGCTACGTTACAATGTATTCCTGGAAATCACTGTAACGTAGCATTTCATATGCAGATACAGCTGCAGTCACAAGACAGAATATAGGCATGCCGCATATCATTTTAATCAGCAGAAGCTGCTTGTAGATCATCGCTACATAGTAATGCATTTTCATCAAAAAGGGCACCTGACGTTAGCAGAGTTTCCAGATGACTCACGCCATGCATCTCCTGCTGCATGGCGTATTGAGGCAAGATGTATGAGGACACATCTGTATCTAAGCAGAAGCAGAGGTCACAGTGTTAGTGGCCATGTGAATGCTGTGTGCGGGTGGGTTGGTTGTGCAGTAGTGTTTGACATATGTGTAAGGGGCATTATGTGTGTCATGCGTATAAATGCATTAATAATGTGCACCAAATTTGTAAGGGGCACTATGTGTGTCATTCTGGGTAAAAGTGCACTAATAATGTGTAACATATGTGTAAGGGGCATTACTGTGTGTCATTATGTGTATAAGGGCATTAATAAAGTTTGACATAATATGTAAGGCGCATTATGTTTATAAGAACATTAATAATGTGTGTCATACTGTATGTGTAAGGGGCATTACTGTGTGTCATTATGTGTAAAAGTGCACTAATAATGTGTGTCATATGTGTAAGGGGCATTACTGATAAGGTTCATGTGGTATTATGTATATACAGGCATTACTAATGTGTGGCATTATGTGTATAAGGTGCTCTACTGTGTGGCGTACCTTATAGAAAGGGCAATATGGTGTGGTGTAATGTGAATAAGGAGCAATTCAGTGTGATGTAATGTGAATAAGGGGCACTACTGTGAGGAGTAATGAATATAAGGTAAAGTGGCCATGCCTCTTCCCAGCAAGAACACACCCCTTTTTGGGCTGTGCGCCGCAAGTGCGCACTGTTCCTATTTAAAATATAGGGGGTAGGAACACCAAAATGAGGACTGCTATGGGTGAGGGATGATGGTGCTGGGAAAGGGGTGTAATTAAATTTGCAACATATTGAAATAACTATATGGCTAAGTCAAAAAGTTGAAAAGAGTTTTTGAATGTCACATATTTAATGGATGTATTCACATATTTAATGGATGTATTCGTATTTTATGTATGTAAAACAAGCACTTAATGATGTTGCAGAATGATGCTTACATTTTATGTAAGCAGATGAGCGCCTGAAATTTTTCGGGTTTTGTGTTTTGGTTTTGGGTTCGGTTCCGCGGCCGTGTTTTGGGTTCGAACGCGTTTTGGCAAAACCTCACCGAATTTTTTTTGTCGGATTCGGGTGTGTTTTGGATTCGGGTGTTTTTTTCAAAAAACACTAAAAAACAGCTTAAATCATAGAATTTGGGGGTCATTTTGATCCCAAAGTATTATTAACCTCAAAAACCATAATTTACACTCATTTTCAGTCTATTCTGAATACCTCACACCTCACAATATTATTTTTAGTCCTAAAATTTGCACCGAGGTCGCTGTGTGAGTAAGATAAGCGACCCTAGTGGCCGACACAAACACCGGGCCCATCTAGGAGTGGCACTGCAGTGTCACGCAGGATGTCCCTTCCAAAAAACCCTCCCCAAACAGCACATGACGCAAAGAAAAAAAGAGGCGCAATGAGGTAGCTGTGTGAGTAAGATTAGCGACCCTAGTGGCCGACACAAACACCGGGCCCATCTAGGAGTGGCACTGCAGTGTCACGCAGGATGGCCCTTCCAAAAAACCCTCCCCAAACAGCACATGACGCAAAGAAAAAAAGAGGCGCAATGAGGTAGCTGTGTGAGTAAGATTAGCGACCCTAGTGGCCGACACAAACACCGGGCCCATCTAGGAGTGGCACTGCAGTGTCACGCAGGATGTCCCTTCCAAAAAACCCTCCCCAAACAGCACATGACGCAAAGAAAAAAAGAGGCGCAATGAGGTAGCTGTGTGAGTAAGATTAGCGACCCTAGTGGCCGACACAAACACCGGGCCCATCTAGGAGTGGCACTGCAGTGTCACGCAGGATGTCCCTTCCAAAAAACCCTCCCCAAACAGCACATGACGCAAAGAAAAAAAGAGGCGCAATGAGGTAGCTGACTGTGTGAGTAAGATTAGCGACCCTAGTGGCCGACACAAACACCGGGCCCATCTAGGAGTGGCACTGCAGTGTCACGCAGGATGTCCCTTCCAAAAAACCCTCCCCAATCAGCACATGATGCAAAGAAAAAGAAAAGAAAAAAGAGGTGCAAGATGGAATTGTCCTTGGGCCCTCCCACCCACCCTTATGTTGTATAAACAAAACAGGACATGCACACTTTAACCAACCCATCATTTCAGTGACAGGGTCTGCCACACGACTGTGACTGATATGACGGGTTGGTTTGGACCCCCCCCAAAAAAGAAGCAATTAATCTCTCCTTGCACAAACTGGCTCTACAGAGGCAAGATGTCCACCTCATCTTCACCCTCCGATATATCACCGTGTACATCCCCCTCCTCACAGATTATCAATTCGTCCCCACTGGAATCCACCATCTCAGCTCCCTGTGTACTTTGTGGAGGAATTGATTATAATTCATTTTAATGAACATCATCTTCTCCACATTTTCTGGATGTAACCTCGTATGCCGATTGCTGACAAGGTGAGCGGCGGCACTAAACACTCTTTCGGAGTACACACTTGTGGGAGGGCAACTTAGGTAGAATAAAGCCAGTTTGTGCAAGGGCCTCCAAATTGCCTCTTTTTCCTGCCAGTATAAGTACGGACTGTGTGACGTGCCTACTTGGATGCGGTCACTCATATAATCCTCCACCATTCTATCAATGTTGAGAGAATCATATGCAGTGACAGTAGACGACATGTCCGTAATCGTTGTCAGGTCCTTCAGTCCGGACCAGATGTCAGCATCAGCAGTCGCTCCAGACTGCCCTGCATCACCGCCAGCGGGTGGGCTCGGAATTCTGAGCCTTTTCCTCGCACCCCCAGTTGCGGGAGAATGTGAAGGAGGAGATGTTGACAGGTCGCGTTCCGCTTGACTTGACAATTTTGTCACCAGCAGGTCTTTCAACCCCAGCAGACCTGTGTCTGCCGGAAAGAGAGATCCAAGGTAGGCTTTAAATCTAGGATCGAGCACGGTGGCCAAAATGTAGTGCTCTGATTTCAACAGATTGACCACCCGTGAATCCTTGTTAAGCGAATTAAGGGCTGCATCCACAAGTCCCACATGCCTAGCGGAATCGCTCCCTTTTAGCTCCTTCTTCAATGCCTCCAGCTTCTTCTGCAAAAGCCTGATGAGGGGAATGACCTGACTCAGGCTGGCAGTGTCTGAACTGACTTCACGTGTGGCAAGTTCAAAGGGCATCAGAACCTTGCACAACGTTGAAATCATTCTCCACTGCGCCTGAGACAGGTGCATTCCACCTACTATATCGTGCTCAATTGTATAGGCTTGAATGGCCTTTTGCTGCTCCTCCAACCTCTGAAGCATATAGAGGGTTGAATTCCACCTCGTTACCACTTCTTGCTTCAGATGATGGCAGGGCAGGTTCAGTAGTTTTTGGTGGTGCTCCAGTCTTCTGTACGTGGTGCCTGTACGCCGAAAGTGTCCCGCAATTCTTCTGGCCACCGACAGCATCTCTTGCACGCCCCTGTCGTTTTTTAAAAAATTCTGCACCACCAAATTCAAGGTATGTGCAAAACATGGGACGTGCTGGAATTTGCCCATATTTAATGCACACACAATATTGCTGGCGTTGTCCGATGCCACAAATCCACAGGAGAGTCCAATTGGGGTAAGCCATTCCGCGATGATCTTCCTCAGTTGCCGTAAGAGGTTTTCAGCTGTGTGCGTATTCTGGAAACCGGTGATACAAAGCGTAGCCTGCCTAGGAAAGAGTTGGCGTTTGCGAGATGCTGCTACTGGTGCCGCCGCTGCTGTTCTTGCGGCGGGAGTCCATACATCTACCCAGTGGGCTGTCACAGTCATATAGTCCTGACCCTGCCCTGCTCCACTTGTCCACATGTCCGTGGTTAAGTGGACATTGGGTACAGCTGCATTTTTTAGGACACTGGTGACTCTTTTTCTGAGGTCTGTGTACATTTTCGGTATCGCCTGCCTAGAGAAATGGAACCTAGATGGTATTTGGTACCGGGGACACAGTACCTCCAACAAGTCTCTAGTTGGCTCTGCAGTAATGATGGATACCGGAACCACGTTTCTCACCACCCAGGATGCCAAGGCCTCAGTTATCCGCTTTGCAGTAGGATGACTGCTGTGATATTTCATCTTCCTCGCAAAGGACTGTTGAACAGTCAATTGCTTACTGGAAGTAGTACAAGTGGGCTTACGACTTCCCCTCTGGGATGACCATCGACTCCCAGCGGCAACAACAGCAGCGCCAGCAGCAGTAGGCGTTACACGCAAGGATGCATCGGAGGAATCCCAGGCAGGAGAGGACTCGTCAGAATTGCCAGTGACATGGCCTGCAGGACTATTGGCATTCCTGGGGAAGGAGGAAATTGACACTGAGGGAGTTGGTGGGGTGGTTTGCGTGAGCTTGGTTACAAGAGGAAGGGATTTACTGGTCAGTGGACTGCTTCCGCTGTCACCCAAAGTTTTTGAACTTGTCACTGACTTATTATGAATGCGCTGCAGGTGACGTATAAGGGAGGATGTTCCGAGGTGGTTAACGTCCTTACCCCTACTTATTACAGCTTGACAAAGGGAACACACGGCTTGACACCTGTTGTCCGCATTTCTGGTGAAATACCTCCACACCGAAGAGCTGATTTTTTTGGTATTTTCACCTGGCATGTCAACGGCCATATTCCTCCCACGGACAACAGGTGTCTCCCCGGGTGCCTGACTTAAACAAACCACCTCACCATCAGAATCCTCCTGGTCAATTTCCTCCCCAGCGCCAGCAACACCCATATCCTCATCCTGGTGTACTTCAACACTGACATCTTCAATCTGACTATCTGGAACTGGACTGCGGGTGCTCCTTCCAGCACTTGCAGGGGGCGTGCAAATGGTGGAAGGCGCATGCTCTTCACGTCCAGTGTTGGGAAGGTCAGGCATCGCAACCGACACAATTGGACTCTCCTTGTGGATTTGGGATTTCGAAGAATGCACAGTTCTTTGCTGTGCTGCTTTTGCCAGCTTGAGTCTTTTCATTTTTCTAGCGAGAGGCTGAGTGCTTCCATCCTCATGTTGACAATGCTAAATTCCTTTGTCGTATAACAACCCTTTATGAAGCTAAGAACACTGTACGCTGTTTGCTTAAGAAGTACCGTAATGGTACGCTATTAGCGTAGCGATCGCTCAGCCGTAGGCGAGACGCTCAAGCGTCACGTTCGCTCACGGCCCAGTGATCACAGGACACGTTATTGGTTATGACTAGAGTAATGATTCGCTATGGCGTAGCGGACGCTCGAGACCACGAGGAGATCACCAGCGGCGCAGACGCTCACAACGCTATACCTTAATGTTTAAACCTTATACCAAAGAAATACAAAGAATACCTTAATGTGAGTACAGGGTGTAAGTGCAACCTTGTGTAACCTGACTAACTACAAAGCTGCTTGAGCGTCACCGACGCTCAAGTGAACACTTAACACTATAGAGAATACACAGATACTGGTTTAGGTTCCAAAGCCTATTAACTGTATTATATCTAATATACTTGTAAAAGGGGATAACAGTACAAATGATACACTACAATATAACAGAGACTTCCTAACCACAGAACTAAAATACAAAAAGACAATACTACTCTGACCTAAATGCAATACAATACAATGCTATAATACTATGAGAGATATAAGAGAAAAGAGGAGAGAGAGAGATGGAGAGAGAGAGAGAGAAATTGGCTCACAGAAAGACAATGATTACGGAGAGAAACTTACGCACAAAGGGTATGATCGCCTGCGCCTCGATATCCAGCTCCCGGCTATCAGCAGATAACCGTTGATGAGAGAGTGAGAGCTGGATGTGGTCGGCCTGCCTATTTATGCCCCACACACAATGCAATCTCCTGGTCCTACAATCCCATTGTCCATTGGCCGAAGGAATTCGGCCCTGCATCATAACAAAAGGTCATAGGGTGATTCATACAGGTGGGCTGTGACGATTTCCAACAGCTCAGGTGGGTGGGAAACTGGGTTTCCCGCCGCATACCTGAGTATGTGTAAATAATAGAAATGGACATAAACTTCTTATGTCCATAACTATTCGCACGAGCGATTAATACGCTCCAAACCAACACCGGAATATTGCTAATTAAATACTCTTCCGATGGGTACCAAACACTGCTGTATGATTCCTGTTAGACCCTTCGTACGATATAAAGAGGGATTCCTCAGCTCTGGGACATTGTATTTTAACCAAACTTTCAGAATCTATCAAAGGGACCATGATCTATAAACTACATTAATTGTGAACATTTGTAACGAATGAGTCGCACGCTACGGCTACATAAACTCTACCGTAAATACGCATACCGCGCCTGCGAGTGCACGCTATTGCGGGTATGCGCCTCCACGGGAGAGCGTACGCACGTGCAGCGCGGACCAGTGTGCGGTGCAAATATGGCAACGTGTATTGAGACATTTTTCTGACTTTGACAGTCCACCCTTTGGCAGTCAATAATAACTGCCACAAAACATTTAAGGAGAAAAATGTAAGTCAGGGGTTAATTGATTTCTATGGTTGGGTAGGGGAGAAGAGTGGAGTAGGTGTGAAGAGGGTATGACCTAGTGAGAAAGTAGAAGCATGTGTGTATGAGTCCATGTTTGGAGGGTCATGTATCATCGTGCCGTACGTGTGGTAAATCTAGCTTCGAGGTATTGCGAAGTATACATTTGAATTCCTTCTTATCCTGTGGTACAGGTCTGTGGATGGGCTGTCAAACTCTACCGAGCTCATTTCGGCTGTGGTTGTAACAAAATGGGGATGCACATTTTAGTTGATGATACATGAATGGGGGAGGTATGTGGTTGCTGATATCTGTGCCTGTATTCCCTATCGTCTATGTGTGTCGTTACCTGAGGGTTGTAGAGATGAAGATAAAGAACACTTACGAAAAATGCAATGATATTCTATGTCAGGGAAATGTACATCTGTTGTTGAAGTTGTGTTCGGTATCTGTTGAGAGTCGTCTTCTTTGCGCTGTTTTGCTCCTTAGGCATGAGCAACAAGCTTTGTCAGTGCCATCAGATTTACAAAAATGTTGGGCTAGCGTGAGTTTAAAGATACTAGGGAAACTGGGGATCCATGGCAAAGTTCATCAAGTGTCCATATTTAAAGTTGTCAAATCTTCTTCTTTGGTCAATCCGTTGTCTGTATACATCTCGTCTCGTCAGCTTCCTCGTCCAAGGGGGTCTTTGTATCTTGGAGAAAAGCAGAAAAACAGGTGAAAGAAACGGACCGTATAATCGCATTTTCATCACATCCTGGTTTCTATCATTGGGTCATAAATCAAATCCAGGTTAATTACGGTTTCCTCACTCCTCAAGCTCATCACTTTTGTACTTTGTTTGCACCTCATTAAAGCCTGCCCGCATCTAAATATCAATCCAATCGATATAACGACACCCAAGATACATAGTAGAAACTTTCCAACATCCATTATGACTCCTTGAGCCCAGTCTCCCAAACCGGAGAACCAATTTCGCGGGTTCAACCATGACACCCAACCAGTCAGCTCATTACCTACAGCAGCAAGGGTGAGATTGTGTTTTCGACGAAATTCCCACTTCAATTGGAGAATATCGTCCATCTTTTGGTCTATGACCTCTACCGGATCCTCGGTGCTATTTGTGATATACGTGCAACACTTTATGCCGTACTGTGTTGCTAATGTAACACAATATCCGCCTGTTACTGCTGTAAGATAATTAAGAACCATCCTATGCTGAACTAGTTCTGTTTTATAAGCTTGAAGTTCTCTTCCAGTGTATCTAAACGTGTCATCATACATTTCAGTGATATTATCTAACAAATTGGCGAGTGCGGAAATGTATCTATAATTCATCACTCCTCGAGCGGTACGAGTGAAATCTAACGCTACCAGAACCTGAATCCCGGTGGATTCATGGATAAGATCAGAGGCCGGATGCTCTAACCTTTCTGACAGTTGTCTTTTAACTCGGTGCTCGTAATGAGTGTGAGTATAAGGAGCTTGGGCACCACGGTGTATGTCCTTCATTTTGTCATGTGTAACAGTCATCACTTCAGGCAATACTTTTCCAATATAACACAATCCTTCAGAGTTTGGGGCAAGCCACTTGTACGCCTTTCTCCCGCATATGAAATATGCATCATCGGGGAGAACATATGGGACGGAGAAGGACATGACCATGTTACAAACCTTCCAGGTGAAATCTCCTGACCCTAATTCTTCCATCTGCCTAATGCACGTATCGGTTTGTACGATATGTGCACAGTGATATGTGCACAGTATCCTGGTGATACCTCTCCAACTCTAGTAATCCTATTTCCTAAGGTATATCGATACCGGAAAGATTTTCCTCTACTGGCTATGTGGCGTACGAGCTCTGTATCTGTAGGCATTCTATCTGCTCTGTGTGAAAAGGTCATGGTAAGGTTGCTCCATGACACTTCCCAATTTCCCGGTTTTCTGGGATTGGAGATGTTAAAACATAAGAGGGACCTATCCACATGGTATTGGTGGAGCTTCAAACTAGGAGGGCTGGAGATGTTAAACCTCCGGTCCACCGGTCTCCCACCACTTAGCTCAAGTACCTCCCCTAACGTTAAAGGAAATGGTACTAGCCCTGATTTACTGTGACCCTGAGGTACTTGAGAGCATACCCAACAATCGGTCTTGTTTAACACATTACCCACTAGAGAGTGATAGTCACTCAATGGATGCCGGTCCATATGGATATTAAAACTAGATTGGCATTTCTTTATGCATCCATCTTCAACCAGATTATCACAGAGCCTACAGATACAATTTTCTTCAGCTAACAATCCATCACAATTTCTTCTATCGGATCGTTTTCTGATACTCGCCTTTGCTTGTTGGTTTGGTTGATCTTGGAAAACTACGCCTCCATCATCATAATCGGAACCCATTCCAGAACCTCTCTCGACCTCTATGGTACTCTCGCCGGAACAGACTGCTCTGGTCAACATCATGGTTAACATCAAAATCCGGATCACAGTCTCTTGGGGCAAGTCCATCTTTGAGGAAAAAAAATAGAGAAGAATGAGAAGGGGGAAAAAGAAATCTTAAGGGAGAGGGGCTGGGAAGTGGAGAAAAACAATAAAAGGGAGAAGGGAGTCGACAACTGCTTTCGGTCTTCAAGGCTCAGGTGCCGCCTCAGTCCTCCTGGAACAGACACTCCAGTGATACAACCTCTACCGTCTGTTCCTTATCACGGGACTTCTCTGGATCGGCAACCTTTTTGCAGTGGGATGAATGGACCCAAGTCTCTCTCTCAGCAACCTTCAATGCTGTGGTGCTAGTCAATAAGACCTGGTATGGTCCTTCCCATCTATCAATAAGACAACCTGAGCGTAGAAAATTTCGTATCATTACATAATTCCCAGGTTCAATGTCATGACAATTACTACCTGGTAAATCAGGAATCACCAACTTCAGATTATCATTTTGACTCCTCAACTGCTTACTCATGTTAATCAAGTACTTTACAGTTACTTCATTGTTACATTTCAAATCATCCTGAGGGTTAATCATGACATGCGGTTGTCGACCAAACAAGATTTCAAAAGGAGACAGATTAAGAGGGGACCTGGGAGTGGTTCTGATGCTATACAAAACAATGGGTAAAGCTTCTGGCCACGTCAATCCTGTCTCTGCCATTACTTTACTCAATTTATTTTTAATAGTGCTGTTCACTCTTTCGACCTTCGCACTCGCCTGTGGACGGTACGGAGTGTGCAGCTTGCTATCAATACCCATCAATTTACACATTCCTTGAAAGACATCACCTGTAAAATGGGTACCCCTATCACTTTCAATGATTCTAGGGATACCATATCTACATACAAATTCCTGCACAATTTTCTTAGCTGTAAACATAGCGGTATTTGTAGCTGCTGGAAAAGCTTCGACCCAATTCGAGAAAACATCTATACAGACAAGTACATATTTCAAATTTCGACATGGGGGTAATTGAATGAAGTCAATTTGTATTACCTGGAAAGGGCCGCCGGCAGGTGGGATATGGGATGGTTCTGTAGGTATTGCTTTTCCAATATTCTTTCTCAGACAGGTAAGGCATGACATTGCTCTTTTACCCGCATGAGAGGAGAATCCTGGGGCGCACCAGTATGCTCTTACCAATTTGCACATCCCCTCCTTGCCTAGATGAGTCAGCCCGTGAGCTGCTTCAGCCAGACATGGAAGGTATGCCCTGGGGGCCACCGGTTTACCATGTCCATCCGTCCAGAGCCCTGAGGACTCCTGGCCATATCCCTTTGCCTTCCAGACTGCTCTTTCCTGTGTGGAACACAAATTCTGCATCTCACACAACTTCTGTGTGTTGATGGTATTAAATACCATCAACTGTGTGGTGTCTGTCCGTGTGGGGGTAGCAGCTGCAAGCTTTGCGGCTTCGTCTGCTCGGCTGTTACCAAGGGATACTGGGTCTTGGCTATATGTATGTGCTTTACATTTGATAACAGCCACTCTGTCGGGTTCCTGTATCGCTGTTAGAAGCCTTTTTATGTGGGCTGCATGCGCTATCGGTGTACCAGCTGCCGTCATGAAATTTCTGAGACGCCATAGCGCTCCGAAATCATGTACTACCCCGAACGCGTATCTAGAATCGGTGTAGATATTGGCAGACTTACCCTTAGCCAATTCACATGCTCTGGTTAGGGCGACCAGTTCAGCAACCTGGGCTGAGTGAGGTGGGCCTAGCGGTTCCGCTTCTATGGTGTCTTGGTCATTTACGACAGCGTATCCAGTACACAAGTCTCCCGAGTCTGACTGTCTGTGACAACTACCGTCCGTGTAGAACGTGAGTTCTGCATCTTCCAGTGGATTGTCACTGATGTCAGGCCTTGCGGTAAAATTTTGGGTCAAATATTCCATACAATCATGTGTATCTTCCTTTGCATTAAATCCTCCTTCCCCATCACTCTCACCTTCCACCCTTTGTGTCTGACCAGGCACACCTGGGAGAAATGTTGCAGGGTTTAATGCACTGCATCTTCTTATGGTGATGTTTACGGGGGCCATTAATGCCAATTCCCATCTTGTAAACCTTGCTGATGAGACGTGTCTGGTTTGGGCAGAATTCAATAAGGCAGATACCGCATGCGGTGTATGGATTGTGAGGTTGTGGCCTAGCACGACATCTTCGCTTTTCGTCACTAGCAATGCTATCGCCGCAACGCTACGCAAGCATGTGGGGAGGGATCGCGCTACCGTGTCTAGCTGGGCGCTGTAGTATGCAATTGGCCTGCTGGCGTCACCGTGTTTTTGTGTTAGTACACCTGCTGCGCACCCAGCACTTTCTGTTCCGTATAGTTCAAAGGGTTTCCCATAGTCTGGCATACCTAGTGCTGGTGCCTGCGTTAGGCACTGTTTGAGTCTCTCAAATGCTGTTTCAGATTCGTCTGTATGCGAAATCCGATCAGGTTTGTTTGAAGAGACCATTTCCTGCAAAGGTAGCGCCAATATGGAAAACCCTGGGATCCAATTACGGCAATACCCACACATTCCTAAAAACGTCCTGATCTGTTGCTGGGTTTGTGGCAGTGTCATGTCTCTAATGGCTTGGATTCTATCAGCGGTCAGGTGTCTCAGTCCTTGTGTTAGACAGTGTCCCAAATATTTTACCTTAGTTTGGCATAATTGTAACTTGTCTTTGGAAACCTTGTGACCTGTGTCTGAAAGATGAAACAGGAGCTGTTTCGTATCCTTCAGAGATGCTTCCAGTGAATCTGAACACAGTAATAAATCGTCCACATACTGTATCAATACTGATCCACTGTCTGGTTGGAAAGACTGTAAACAATCATGCAAAGCCTGAGAAAATATACTTGGACTATCTATGAAACCTTGGGGTAACCGAGTCCACGTGTATTGGACTCCTCTGTATGTGAATGCAAACAAATATTGGCTGTCAGGGTGCAGAGGTACCGAAAAGAAAGCGGAGCAGAGGTCAATAACAGTGAAAAATTTGGCAGTGGGAGGAATTTGCATTAGGATGACAGCTGGATTAGGCACTACGGGGAACTGACTCTCAACTATTTTGTTAATCCCCCTTAGATCCTGCACTAGCCTGTAACCCCTCCCCCCACTCTTTTTAACAGGGAAGATGGGACTATTTGCGGTGCTGGACGTTCTTACTAGAATGCCCTGTTGTAGCAAGCGCTCTATTACGGGAAAAACTCCTAGCTCCACCTCTGGCTTCAGAGGATACTGTGGGATTTTTGGAGCTATCCTACCATCTTTTACTTGCACAACTACTGGAGCTACGTTTGCCATTAATCCAGTGTCCTGTCCATCTTTTGTCCAAAGTGACTCTGGTATCTGAGATGTCATTTCTTCTACTTGGGATGGATTCCTATTTGTCATAATGGAATGTGACATTAATTTTGATGGGGAGTCTAGCATGTCTCGTACTTCCTGAGCGTGATTCTCAGGAATGTCCAAGAATACACCTTCAGGGGTACAATAAATGACGCAACCCATTTTACATAGTAAGTCTCTTCCCAGGAGATTGGTTGGTGCCGATGCAGCCAGCAAAAAGGAATGCTTGGTATGCAAAGGCCCTATTGTAATCTCGGCTGGTTTGCTAACAGGGTAGTGCTGGACTACTCCTGTTACTCCCATGGCTGGAATTGTCCTACCAGTGGTTCTCATGCCCACTGTCGAATTTATCACTGACTTGGCCGCCCCTGTGTCTACAAGAAAGTTTAAAGTTTTACCAGCCACATTGATTGCAATCTCTGGTTCGCTTCCAAGACTGGCAATCAACTTAACTGGCTGCAGATTACAGGTATGGCCACACCCCTATTGGGTATGCTGACCTCCCTGAATCCCATTGGCAGCAACTACTTGTGGGGGAGTTAGCTGGGAACTACCAGAGGCATGCCAATCTCTGTTCGGGGTATATCTTTTTGTTTCCCCTGTATGTGGCTCAAAACTCCGCCTCTGTGGACCCTGCTCCCAATGTCGTGTGTTGTGTTGTTGTCTAGGGGGTTGAAAAGATCTTTGTACATTCTTTGTTCTACATTCTCGTGCAAAGTGTCCCGGTCTGTTACAAGAAAAACATGTTATTATACTTGCCTTACCCACAGGATTCGGTGGTACATACGCAGGCTGCCTTGTGGTCAGCGCCTGTATACTTACGGACATCAACTTATCACTTTGCGACTCTCTGTGCCTAGTGATGTTTCTGTCGTGATCAATAGCAGCCTCTCTCAAGCCGGACACTGACAGACCTCGCCAGCATGGTTGCGTGGTCTGAACCCTAGTCTTTAATGTTTCCTTTAAACCATCCATCAGTACAGATACTGCTACTTCTCGATGGTTTGGGTTGGTCTTAATGTCTTCTATACCAGTGTACTTTGCCATTTCTAATAGTGCCCGGTGAAAATATTCTATTGCCGTTTCGGACTCCTTTTGCTTAATGGAAAATATTTTATTCCATTTAACAACGGCTGGGAAATACTCTTTTAGCTGTAAATTTATCCTTTTTACATTATCCTTGTTGTACACGTCTGTAAGCGGTACATCTTTATCCAATGCACAATCAGCTAAAAACTGAGTTGCATCAACATTGGAAGGTAAACAAGCTCTTAGCAGTATCTGCCAATCCTTGTTGTTGGGTTCTACAGTGTTACCTAAATCCCTGATGTATTTTTGGCTAGCAACTAAATCCTTCCTGGGGTCATGAAATTCGGACACTATTGTTCTTAATTCCATTCGGGAAAATGGAGTGTACATGGCAATGTTCCTTATGGGAGTGGCTCCAGACACATCTGTTTTTCCATTGGGAACTGCTATTACCCTTACAGGAGCAATTCTAACAGCCTCTTCCTGTGTAGATTCTACTGCTTGTTGTGGTACAATTGTTTCAGTGTAGTGCATGGTGCCGTACTTACCCGTTGACACGACCTCACCTATCCCTCCGCTAGGGGCTTTCACTAATCTCGTGGGTGTCGCTGTGCCTACTGTGGTCTCTGCTATGGTGGCTGCAAGAGAGAGAGCTGAAATTGTTGCTGAATCGTCTTCTTGATCACACTCCTGAGGAAGGTTCAAAACAGGGTACAACTTGCACGGGTTAATACTTGCATGAGTTATTTGGTTAACATCATTAACATTTACAGTGTTACTAAGAGTTTGTGTTTTACAACCCAGTGCGTTTCTCTCCGCAATCAACCTCTCTCCTGCAATGTATGGTGGAGGAGGAGCTGTGGCAATCAACTTCCTGACTGCCCCAGATCCCGCCGCCAGAGCCAACCCTCTCTGTATCTCACCTTCCTGGTGCCATAACTGTAAACAATCATGATGTTGAATTCGTCTCTTTGTTGATTTTACGAGACATATCCTCCTCCTTAAATTTTGTAACACTTCTGGACTGAAGCTACCTATTCTTGGGAATTTGTCCCTGTCTTGTACAGTCATTCTCTCCCATTCATCACATAAAACCTCTGTGTGACTACCGTATTTTTCACACATTACATATCGTGCCGACCTAACTGGTCGGTTCTCTGAATCAACCCGAACCGAGGTTGATCGCCCCCTACCTGAACAAATGGCCCCCATAATCTGCAGGCGTTGCTTATTCCTCCTTGGATCTTTATCTCAAGGTTTTCAGCGAACCCTTACAAACAAACCAAGATGTCCTTGGGCAGGCCGGCGGTGGTGGTTTATCAAGTACCCCACTTACTTCTCGCCCACGTTGGCCAGTACTGCAATCACTGTAACCAGAGCTGCTGTACCCAACCTAGGGCCCCTGTGAACCTTTATTTACTGGGGCGCGTTCCCCAGCAAGTATCGGTTGTTGGATAGTTCCTGAGTGACCAGCGAACTTCCCTTCCAAAAATAAAAAATTACACAAATCACGTCAGAATGTACAGATAGCGTTTGTGACCACTTTACTCTAATGGTATTAGGTCAGATTACTAACTACTGCACACAATTACGTGCGGTCCAATCGTTCAGTACACGAGCACTACTTGTCATGTACTGAAAGATCAATGGAATCGATGTTTCCGGCCGCGATTCCTTCAGCAAGAGCTTGTATGGCCTATATGGGTTCTGCACCAACACCCCAGGCGTTGTGCCACTGGACTTTTATAGCGGACCTCTTTGTCTATTTTACCTGTTACCTTATGACCTCCTGGTCTGTTACCTTATGACCTCCTGGTCTTGTTACCTTATGGTCCGCTATACTCTAATGCTCAAATATTATTTAACCAGGGATGCCTCCCTAGCCACCGTATATGTCACTTACACGTATGTCCCTTGACGAGTACCCGGCTTTCCTTTTGGTTCCACCTTAAAGTTATATAAACTTTTGTATACAAAACACACTCACTCAACACATGTACACTTTTGTTTCTATATCTATTTCTGCGCAGAAATTGTCTTTAGGCCAAAAGTGTTACCAATTAGGAGCAGGATCTGTTAAACTAAATTTCAGATTTTTCCAAAAATAGATTTGCGTTATTTACCGCGTCGCGTTATCTACCGCTGTGCGTTAATTATCGCCTTTGCGTTACTTCACTTTATCACAGCTTGAGCTACGTGGGCGTAACCGGACGCTACGTTGCGTAATGAACGCTGCGTGCGTCTGCCTTTTGGATTGCGTACGCTAGTCTTTGTTAGCGACACGTGTACGCAATATAAAGATCCACCGTAACACAATTTCTATTTTTATCAATGTAAATGATCCCTGATCATCTACCGCAATCCACACTGACTGCCTTGTATCTCAGACAAACCGTGTGTTTGTTCTATACTTTAACTATCACCTCTACTATGAAATAACAGCAAATCTCTTTTTAGCACTTTCTATCAACTATGAAATTTGGCAAACAGGAATAGTGATATACGAAAATGAAACAGAAAATGCAGATATATGTATGCGTGCGTGTATACGCAAGACAGAAGAGAAATAAAACAGTTTTAAAAGACACAAGCGTTTTGTTCTTACTTCCGGTTCCCGGATTCCTTCAGCACTCTTTATCTAAGCGAAGCAGACGCTTATCCCGTCAGCACTGTGAGACAACCTCCCACCCTTTGCTGGAGGGATAATGTCTGCTGATCTACCTAGTGCAGATATGAGAAGGATAGGACGAGTCCCCAATTGACAATGCTAAATTCCTTTGTCGTATAACAACCCTTTATGAAGCTAAGAACACTGTACGCTGTTTGCTTAAGAAGTACCGTAATGGTACGCTATTAGCGTAGCGATCGCTCAGCCGTAGGCGAGACGCTCAAGCGTCACGTTCGCTCACGGCCCAGTGATCACAGGACACGTTATTGGTTATGACTAGAGTAATGATTCGCTATGGCGTAGCGGACGCTCGAGACCACGAGGAGATCACCAGCGGCGCAGACGCTCACAACGCTATACCTTAATGTTTAAACCTTATACCAAAGAAATACAAAGAATACCTTAATGTGAGTACAGGGTGTAAGTGCAACCTTGTGTACCCTGACTAACTACAAAGCTGCTTGAGCGTCACCGACGCTCAAGTGAACACTTAACACTATAGAGAATACACAGATACTGGTTTAGGTTCCAAAGCCTATTAACTGTATTATATCTAATATACTTGTAAAAGGGGATAACAGTACAAATGATACACTACAATATAACAGAGACTTCCTAACCACAGAACTAAAATACAAAAAGACAATACTACTCTGACCTAAATGCAATACAATACAATGCTATAATACTATGAGAGATATAAGAGAAAAGAGGAGAGAGAGAGATGGAGAGAGAGAGAGAGAGAAATTGGCTCACAGAAAGACAATGATTACGGAGAGAAACTTACGCACAAAGGGTATGATCGCCTGCGCCTCGATATCCAGCTCCCGGCTATCAGCAGATAACCGTTGATGAGAGAGTGAGAGCTGGATGTGGTCGGCCTGCCTATTTATTCCCCACACACAATGCAATCTCCTGGTCCTACAATCCCATTGTCCATTGGCCGAAGGAATTCGGCCCTGCATCATAACAAAAGGTCATAGGGTGATTCATACAGGTGGGCTGTGACGATTTCCAACAGCTCAGGTGGGTGGGAAACTGGGTTTCCCGCCGCATACCTGAGTATGTGTAAATAATAGAAATGGACATAAACTTCTTATGTCCATAACTATTCGCACGAGCGATTAATACGCTCCAAACCAACACCGGAATATTGCTAATTAAATACTCTTCCGATGGGTACCAAACACTGCTGTATGATTCCTGTTAGACCCTTCGTACGATATAAAGAGGGATTCCTCAGCTCTGGGACATTGTATTTTAACCAAACTTTCAGAATCTATCAAAGGGACCATGATCTATAAACTACATTAATTGTGAACATTTGTAACGAATGAGTCGCACGCTACGGCTACATAAACTCTACCGTAAATACGCATACCGCGCCTGCGAGTGCACGCTATTGCGGGTATGCGCCTCCACGGGAGAGCGTACGCACGCGCAGCGCGGACCAGTGTGCGGTGCAAATATGGCAACGTGTATTGAGACATTTTTCTGACTTTGACAATGTGAAGCTGAACCACTAGCCATGAACATAGGCCAGGGCCTCAGCCGTTCCTTGCCACTCCGTGTGGTAAATGGCATATTGGCAAGTTTACGCTTCTCCTCCGACAATTTTATTTTAGGTTTTGGAGTCCTTTTTTTACTGATATTTGGTGTTTTGGATTTGACATGCTCTGTACTATGACATTGGGCATCGGCCTTGGCAGACGACGTTGCTGGCATTTCATCGTCTCGGCCATGACTAGTGGCAGCAGCTTCAGCACGAGGTGGAAGTGGATCTTGATCTTTCCCTAATTTTGGAACCTCAACATTTTTGTTCTCCATATTTTAATAGGCACAACTAAAAGGCACCTCAGGTAAACAATGGAGATGGATGGATTGGATACTAGTATACAATTATGGACGGGCTGCCGAGTGCCGACACAGAGGTAGCCACAGCCGTGAACTACCGCACTGTACTGTGTCTGCTGCTAATATATAGACTGGTTGATAAAGAGATAGTATACTCGTAACTAGTATGTATGTATAAAGAAAGAAAAAAAAACCACGGTTAGGTGGTATATACAATTATGGACGGGCTGCCGAGTGCCGACACAGAGGTAGCCACAGCCGTGAACTACCGCACTGTACTGTGTCTGCTGCTAATATAGACTGGTTGATAAAGAGATAGTATACTCGTAACTAGTATGTATGTATAAAGAAAGAAAAAAAAACCACGGTTAGGTGGTATATACAATCATGGACGGGCTGCCGAGTGCTGACACAGAGGTAGCCACAGCCGTGAACTACCGCACTGTACTGTGTCTGCTGCTAATATATAGACTGGTTGATAAAGAGATAGTATACTCGTAACTAGTATGTATGTATAAAGAAAGAAAAAAAAACCACGGTTAGGTGGTATATACAATTATGGACGGGCTGCCGAGTGCCGACACAGAGGTAGCCACAGCCGTGAACTACCGCACTGTACTGTGTCTGCTGCTAATATATAGACTGGTTGATAAAGAGATAGTATACTCGTAACTAGTATGTATGTATAAAGAAAGAAAAAAAAACCACGGTTAGGTGGTATATACAATTATGGACGGGCTGCCGAGTGCCGACACAGAGGTAGCCACAGCCATGAACTACCGCACTGTACTGTGTCTGCTGCTAATATAGACTGGTTGATAAAGAGATAGTATACTCGTAACTAGTATGTATGTATAAAGAAAGAAAAAAAAACCACGGTTAGGTGGTATATACAATTATGGACGGGCTGCCGAGTGCCGACACAGAGGTAGCCACAGCCGTGAACTACCGCACTGTACTGTGTCTGCTGCTAATATATAGACTGGTTGATAAAGAGATAGTATACTACTAATATTATATATACTGGTGGTCAGGTCACTGGTCACTAGTCACACTGGCAGTGGCACTCCTGCAGCAAAAGTGTGCACTGTTTAATTTTAATATAATATTATGTACTCCTGGCTCCTGCTATAACCTATAACTGGCACTGCAGTAGTGCTCCCCAGTCTCCCCCACAATTATAAGCTGTGTGAGCTGAGCAGTCAGACAGATATATAATATATATAGATGATGCAGCACACTGGCCTGAGCCTGAGCAGTGCACACAGATATGGTATGTGACTGACTGAGTCACTGTGTGTATCGCTTTTTTCAGGCAGAGAACGGATATATTAAATAAACTGCACTGTGTGTCTGGTGGTCACTCACTATATAATATATTATGTACTCCTGGCTCCTGCTATAACCTATAACTGGCACTGCAGTAGTGCTCCCCAGTCTCCCCCACAATTATAAGCTGTGTGAGCTGAGCAGTCAGACAGATATATATAATATTATATATAGATAATAGATGATGCAGCACACTGGCCTGAGCCTGAGCAGTGCACACAGATATGGTATGTGACTGAGTCACTGTGTGCTGTGTATCGCTTTTTTCAGGCAGAGAACGGATTATAAATAAAACTGGTGGTCACTGGTCACTATCAGCAAAACTCTGCACTGTACTGAGTACTCCTAATGCTCCCCAAAATTAGTAAATCAAGTGTCTCTCTAATCTATTCTAAACGGAGAGGACGCCAGCCACGTCCTCTCCCTATCAATCTCAATGCACGTGTGAAAATGGCGGCGACGCGCGGCTCCTTATATAGAATCCGAGTCTCGCGATAGAATCCGAGCCTCGCGAGAATCCGACAGCGTCATGATGACGTTCGGGCGCGCTCGGGTTAACCGAGCAAGGCGGGAAGATCCGAGTCGCTCGGACCCGTGAAAAAAAACATGAAGTTCTGGCGGGTTCGGATTCAGAGAAACCGAACCCGCTCATCTCTAGTAAGCATTAACATGATTGATTGATTGATATTTCTAATAGATTATTAAGGAGATTATTCTAATTAAGTTAAAATGAAACATATTAAATTAAGTAGACCATGAATAAGAATATAAAGGAATTTTGTATAAAACAGTAAGGAAAATTTTCACTTGGGAAAATATTTATTTAAAAGATAATCAGTATATATGCTAATGTTCAAATGTAAAAATCAAATACTATACAGAGTTATGAATATATAAGGTTGGGAATATAATGGAATGTGTTTTTAATGGTAATATGTCCTTTTTTTATTTTATTTGTTTCTTTTTGTTGTTGATGTTGTTGTCTGGGCCGGTTCTGCCATTAGGCAGATTATGCGGCTGTGTAGCGTACCAGGTCTGATGCGGGCGCTCCTTCCCATGCATTCATACAGCAGGAGCCAGAGCATATGTTCGCTCCCCACGCATCTGCTTTCCGGTTAGCGTCCTCTCCCGGTTCTGGGCGGGTTCTGTCTGGGAGGATCGGTGAGCTACAGTGTGTGTGGGTATAACTGGCCAGAACAGCCCCTGCCCAACACATCCTTATAAGCAAAGGCACCGCAGTCAGCATCATAATGCATGGATGACTGCATGTATGTAATGTGCCTGAGCTTAGACTAAGAGAGCCAGAGCAGACAGAGCTAAGCAGGGGAGAGAGTGCAGATGCAGGGGGATGAGGGGGGAGTGCAGACGCAGGAGAGAGTGTGGGTACAGGGGGAAAAAGTGTGCTGGGGAAAGAGTGCACACACAGAGAACGAGAGAGAGAATAGGTGCAGGATGAGAGAGAGTGTAGGTGCAGAGTGAGTGCAGGTGCAGGGGATAGAGTGTAGGTGCAGAGTAAGTGCAGGGGAGAGAGTTCACATGCCAGAGTGAAAGTGTAGGTGCAGGGGGAGAGAGAGTGTAGGTGCAGAGGGATTGCAGGCACAGGTGAGAGAGTGAGTTGGCCCTGGGCGGTTTTTGTGGGGAGTGGGTAGTGGGTTGCCACTGCCGGCAGAGTACTGGAAGATTGGTGACCTACTGGCCAGAACAGCTCCTGCCCAACATCCATATTCAATAGGCACTGCTGTCAGCACCGTAATGCACAGGTGCCCGCACACGTCTATCCCCTTGCCTGCATGTATCTGCGACAAAGAGAGCCGGGGTGGACAGAGCTGGGGAGGAGGGTCACACAGCCGGTAAGAACATAGGAGGTCTGCTGGGCTCTATGCTTTTGCTGTTTTACTGCCTGCTCTCAGTCTGAGGTAAGTGCCTGTTGTGTACTTTCTGTGCCATATGGCTGCTGCTGGGGATTAGGTAGCAGATAGCTGAGAGGAGGGGACTGCCTGCTGCACAGTGCCATCAGAAGTAAACTATACAGAATTCCCATCTCACCGGCCACCGCCGCACCCACCACGAGCACATTGGTATGGTACTATTGTAACCACACCCCTTCCCCATGAAGCTACTCCCCTATATATATAACTAAGGGGCGCCAAAATATATATTCACTTACCAATTTTTTTTTGCTCAGGCCGGCCCTGGTTGTTGTATTACTGTATATGTGTTTGTTATGTAAAGAAAACGCTTAATAAAAACTACTCAATTTCTTTACAAAAAAACTCCTTAACTTCACATTATCACTTGGTCTCTGCCAATGGATCTCATCACCCCCCCTTGTGAGTGGGCACTCTCTTGATCTGGTCTTCAGTCACATTTGTTATATTTCTCTGCTCATCACCTTCTCTCTTTTAACTTATAACTCTCTACTTTTCCATCTCTACTTCCAAAGGCTACCATCACTAAGTGGAAAAAGAGGTGGATGGTTCAAAAAGCGCAACCCTCCTGTGCAGCCTATATCAGGTACTAGGTCTCCCCGAGACCAAAAAGTTAAATTGTAGCAGTGAAAATGTATTAGATTTATTTTTGATTTGGTGACCCACCATTGGACATTAGTTTGTTTTTACCGGTTTTCACCATTTTATGTACAATAAAAACCTTTTCTATTTTAAACACTCCAGCGCCCGTAACTAGGTACTTTTTCACTGCTACCATCACTAAGTGTAACAAAGAGGCCATCAATAACATTTCCTTATCCTTCCTGCTCAACTCACTTCTCTCTCCTGTTCTTTCTCTCCTGTCCTAAACAAGCCACTTCCCTATAAAATGCCTACAGCACTTCTACTCTTTACTCTGTTGTTCCAGTGACCGCTATTCACCCACGCAGATCAACACCTAAACCCTAGCATTCCAAATTCACCAGATATCTGCAAAAATGTTTATATACGACTGAGTGGCAGTGGAGGAAATCATGCTTTAAAGCAAACTTCCTCCATTTCAAATTTATGCTCTGATCCTACAGTGATGTCCTTTCTCTCTCTAAACAATCGTACTTCAAGAACCTCATCTCCTCCCAGTCTTCACACCCCTGGCATCTCTTTGCCACTGCCAACTCCCTTTTGTGCTCACCCCTCCTTAGCTCCCCTCTACACACTCTGGCCTTCACTTTGCCACCTATTTCACATCCAAAATTGACTCCATATGTCAGGATATCACATAGCACCAGACCCTCAACATCCCATTGCCTCTTTTCTCTGACTAGCCCTCCCCAGCCATGTTACCAACTCTGACTTCTTTTTCCCCTGTATATGTAAATGTAGTAATGGAACTCATCCAGTCCTCTCCCCTCCACCTCCCCACTAGACCCTATCCCCTCCCACCTCTCCCGCTACCTCTCTCCTTCTGCCTCTTCCCATCTTGCCACCTGCTTAATATTTTTCATCAGACATTGTCCCCGGAACCAGCACTTGCCTCTTTGTTAAGCATCCTCAAACTGTGAGTACCATTCCCTTGTTGTGTATATACTGTACCATATACACAGTATACACCATCACAAGGAGGAAAGAAAGGCTGTCCACTGTATGCACACAAATCATGGGTAGAATCACACAATTAGAGGCTCCTCTGCAGTAGCCTTAAGGTTATGCTCATACATTTGTGGTGATAAAAAAATGCCTTCAAACAAAACCCAGAAGTAGCTTTTTCACATTACATGGTTCTTAATTTCTCTTCATTAGGATCTTTTTCTTAGACGCATGCATGCTTCCTAGTCGTGAGCACACTTGCCATGCCTGTATTGCCGAGAATATGGCAAGCTGAAGGCTAGATGAGCAACATAATAATGAAGATGCATCAAGGTAGTGACATCATCATGCATCTGTGAGGGGACGCCAGGCTGGGGGAATGAGGGAGGTCTCTCACCTCCATCTTCCCCGGACGGGCAGCGGCGGGACACGACGGGACACGGCGTCGTGGCGGGTTACCGGCACAGAGGGGCTTGCATCCGCTGGGATTCAAGCCCCTCCAATCGCGTCGCGGCTGTTTGAATTTGGCGCCGGGCGGGAGCCAATCGGGGCTCGCGCCCGGTCAGCCAATGGGAAAGGAACGCGACGAGCCAACCAGGGCTCGTCGCATCATAGCTCCGCCCTCTCCCAGCGTCATATAACAGATGCTGAGGAGCGGGAGCAGTCAGTCAGCGCCGGACACGGAGCGGTGAAGAGCTCCAGAGTAAGGAGGAAGCGGCGGCCGGGAAGAAGAGGCGGCGGCGGAGAAGAAGCGGCGAATGAAGAAGAAGAATGAAGAAGAAGCAGCAGCAGCCGGAGAAGAGGAGGAGCCCGGGATCCGACGCGGAGGTCCGGCGGAGAGCGCTGCAGTGTGTGGGTAGCAAAAGAGCTAACGAAGCTCCCCACTGCAGCCTCTCCCAACGTTCTGGTAAGCGGCTTCAGGCCGAGAGTGTTACACCTAGACCACCAGGGTGTCAGGCATTATGCCTGTGGGCACGGACGGGCAATAGGCCCGAACGACAGATAGGAGAAAGGGGCCTGCAAGCATCGAGCAACCTTGGCGTTAGGCCAGGGTTGCCAAGGTACCCGGGGGAGGCAGGCGCTAGGCCTGAGGCTGCAATCAGGCACTAGGCCTACGCCGCAGTAAGTAGGATAAAGGGCTATCTCTGGAATAAGTGGTCTTGGCGTTAGGCCAAAACCGCCCACCACTGGATAGGCAGGCACTAGGCCTGAGGGTGAATATCGTCAGTAGGCCGTGGGAAAGCTAGGATTAAAATCGTGATCTCTGCTGTGGGGAGCCCTGCTCCGGGGAAGGCGCACTGGGGGAGGAGTCCGTGGTACGGATTGATCCCCTCTCTTTAGTTGGGTACCCCGGCGGATGGGCTGTGCGGCAGCTCGCTTGGGGCCCGTGGTAGGTCGGGTACGGAGGGTCGGCTGACCCTCGTATCCTGGACGGCCCTTTGGGGTTCGGAGGGGCTGTGGAGGGACTGCCCAGTTTCACACGGTCTGTCCCCGGACGCCAGAGTGGGCGGCGGTCCTCGAAGGGAGTTAGGTTGTATCAGTGCTTTTCCTCCTGGCGAAAAGCCACCATCAGACCGGACCTGAAAGGTAACTTCCATTCTGTTATATTGTCATACTGTTATATTGTATCTGCTTGTACTGTTTGCTGGAGCTAGATGAAGTAGCCAACCAAGTTGCACTGTTTGTAGTTCATTGTAAATAGGCTCAGTTCCGTTGTTTGCCATTTATTAGTTCGTAGGGAGGCTGCTGTCATTCTCTTTCCAGGAGCAGGGACTCGCGGCAAGCAAGCTGACAAGAGTACCAGTGTGAGTATACTCTGTGGGTGTGTGTCTTTGTCCGCATTGAGCGCCGTTCGCGAGACCCTGCTAGGCCTAGCGGGCTTGCTCTCACCTAGGTGCGCAAGTGCAGAGTAGGTGACATTGTGGGTGGCTGAGGCCCGTGGGCCAATGATGACATTCACCTAACCGGTGAACGTCGCGGCCGCCCCGATGTGCCGCTCTTTCCCCGTCGTGGAAGGGATGAGCACACGGTGATAGTGTCTCTTTTTCCTTTAGCCGTCGGTTCTCCAGGTCGAGTCTCCCGGTAGAGGCCCCGAGGGAGAATTTCGCCTGGGCAACCAGCATCTGGAAACAAGGAAAAGCATCTCGAGGTAAGGAACAGTACACCTGCACGGCCGCAGGCATTACACTGTATCGGCACCCTTACATTTGGCGTAGTCGGCAGGATCTCCTGGGAAGGATGGACCGAACAGAAAAGTCGGGGAGCGACAGCGATGAGTCTCGGGCCAAGCTGCCCATTGGGGCAGCCCTGAACCATCTCGACAAGTTTGATGGGCAGAATATGCCCCTGACGGAGTGGATCGAACAGTTGGAAACTCTACAAGATCCCGAAGAGCGTACAAGTGAACTTGGCGTTGAAGGTCTTAACTGGTGACGCCCGGAAGACGGTAAGGGTACGTCCCGAATGGCTCCGGAGAAGCCTGGCTGATGTCTTCAAAATTCTAAAGGGCGTATATGGGGAAAAGGCTACCACGATCACGCTAAAGAAGCGTGTTTTTGCGCGGATCCAAAGAGAAGACGAGACCATCTCCCAATTCGCCAACGCGATACAGGAATATATGAGCGAGATCCAGACGAGGGAGGATGAGGATTTGATGACGGGGGATCCAGATTCCACCTTGAGGGGTATTCTAATAGGTGGACTAAGGAGTAGGTCCCTACGAAACTATCTTCAGGACAAGGTCGATGGGGATGACAAGCTCACCTTCTTTGAAGTATTGGATATGGCGCTGAAGAAGGAAGAAAATGCGGAGTTTAGCTCCAGCGCTGTGGCCACGCCACAAACCCAACCGATAGACATAGTTCGGACGCCAGAGGTTAGTCCCTTGGAGGGTTGCATCAAGGAGTTAACCACCACACTCCTTCTCGTCCAGGATGAAGTGTCCCAGTTGAGGCAGAGGGTGGAACGGGCGGAGAGTCGAGGCGCCGACCAAGAGACGAGGGGTTGGGACGACGAGGATCATTATAAGAGACTACTGGACGTCGGGGAGGGGAGGTGCGCTCGAGGGGACCCCGCAAATTGGTGTGCTGGGAGTGTGAGGAGCCTGGACACTTTGCTCGAAACTGCCCGAGACTGCCCGGACACGGCAGAGAAGGGCGCAGGAGACCTTTAAACTAAGGTCCCTCGCGGTGGCGGGACAATCCGCGGGGGGGGGAGGCGAGCGAGTAGATGTCGTCAACTCATCCGATTTGTTCGGTGAGTGTCCCACTGTAGTAGCAAAATTGGGAGGAAGGGATCAACGTTGTCTCTTGGATACGGGGTCGCAAGTGTCCACCATGTCTGAAAAATGATTTAAAGAAGACTATGCTCATCTCACGACAACCAGTGTCGGAAATTGGGTGACCCTCGTAGCTGCAAACAATCTCCCCATTCCCGTAAAAGGGGTCGTGTGGATCGAGGTGGAGGTGTATGGACAATCCCTTGGGAAGAAAGGGTTTGTGGTGGTCAGTGGAGAAGAGTTCCACCATGGGCCAGTGATCCTGGGAATGAACATCCTTCGGAGTCTGGATCAAGTTCTCGTACAAGATAAGGGCCCACAGTACTGGAAGTATCTCGGAGTGCAGAAACCGGTGCAGCAAGCTTTTCAAAGGGTCATCCGGCGGAACGAAGAGACCGTCTCCGTAGAGGCCTTATGTCCCCTAGGCCTGATCAAGACATGGCATAATCAAAAGGTGAGGTTCCCAGCGAGACAAGAGGTGGTCCTGGAAGTACCCGTCCGTTCACAGCAGCGGTTGGAAGGGAGGGAGTTTGCGATAGAACCTTGTTGGTTCAGACAAGTGGAAGCCGGTTTGCTGTTGGCCAGAGCCGTGGCGGTGGTGAGGGATGGCGTCGTACCCCTACGCGTATGCAACCTGGGAAACTCTCCGATCAAGATTCCGGCTAGGTCAGTGTTGGCCCATCTAGAGGCTATCCCTGAGGGTGGTATCGAACCAGGCCCTAGAGTTACCCTAAGGCCTGATGCATGTGAGCCTTGGACGTTGGCCGTCACCATCGAGGAGAAACAGGAGCCCACCGCTGAATGGAATGGAAGGGTAATTCTGGAACAAATGGATGTATCGCTGGAGGTCCTTAGTAAAGCAGAGGTAGACAGGGTGGAGCAAATGTTGTGGGCATGACAGAAATCGTTTTCACGTAACGAGGAAGACTTCGGTCACATGACAGAGACAGAGCATGAAATCAACACTGGAGACAGTTTGCCTGCTCAGGAGTGATATCGACAGATTCCCCCGAAGCTGTACCAGGAGGTCAAAACTATGATTCAACAAATGCTGACCAATGGCGTCATCAAGGAGAGTAAGAGTCCATGGGCCGCCCCTATTGTGTTGGTGAAGAAGAAGGATGGGACGATTCAATTCTGCGTGGACTACCGGAGGTTGAACAGCTGCACTGTCCGGGACGCCTATCCGCTGCCCCGTATCGAGGAGTCACTGGCGGCTCTGGGAAAGTCTCATTTCTTTTCCACCCTGGATCTGGCCAGTGGGTACTGGCAGGTGTCCGTAGCGGAGAAAGACCAGGCAAAAACAGCATTCATCACTCCCATGGGACTCTTTGATTTCTGTCGAATGCCCTTCGGGCTCTCCAATGCACCGGCCACGTTCCAACGCCTTATGGAGCGCTGCCTCGGGGACTTGAACTTTGAGGCAATTCTTATCTATTTGGATGACATCATAGTGTTTGCCCCTACCTTGGAGGAACACTTGCATAGATTGGAACAAGTGCTGCAACGACTGGAACAATACGGGCTCAAACTAAAACCGAGGAAGTGCCACCTCTTGAAGTCCAGCTTGTAATACCTGGGCCATGTGGTCTCGGAGGAAGGGGTGAGGCCCACCCCCGACAAAATCGCCGCGGTCCAAGAATGGAAGACCCCGGGCAGCGTGACAGAGTTGAGAGCATTCCTTGGACTTTGCCAAGATCGCGGGTCCACTACATGAACTATTGCGAGGTGTTGCTACTGATGTACGGAACCGGGCGGTGACGTGGAATCAAGCGCAAGAGGATGCTTTCACCTGTCTGAAACAGGCCCTCACCCAGGCCCCAGTACTGGCTTATGCCGACTTTGATAAGCCATTTATATTGTACACCGACGGGAGTCACCAAGGCCTGGGGGCTGTACTCTCCCAGCTACAGGAGGGCCAGGAACGAGTTATTGCTTATGGGAGTCGGAGCCTCCGGGAATCAGAGCGGAATCCAGACAACTATAGCTGGAGCTGCTGGCGGTCGTCTGGCCAGTCACCGAAAAGTTTGCGGAATACTTGACCGCCGCCGACTTTGAAGTGGTCACGGATAACAACCCCTTGTCACACCTGAATACAGCCAAGTTAGGCGCTCTGGAGCAGCGCTGGGTGGCTCGCTTGGCAAAGTTCTCGTTTAAAATTCGATATCGGCCGGGAAAGGCGAATACGAATGCGGATGCCTTGTCCCGCTATCCAGTGGGGTTGCCGACGGGTCCCACAGATGAGGAGCGAGAGGAACAAGAGATCCCTGACCTTGCCAGGATGTTTCCCATTTCAGAAGAACCGAAGGTGACGTGCGGAATTCTGCTACAGAAGACCTTGCCGGACTGGGCAGTAGAACAAGGGCAGGATCAGGAGGTGCAGTGTGTACGTGGGTGGAAGGAACGGGATCACTGGCCTTCCTCTTCGGAGAGGCTACAACTCAGCCCGTGGGGTAAGAAGCTGATGCACCAATGGGATCGGATGGCCATCCGAGAAGGGGTGTTATGTCGTCAGACTTACCTTGAGCAAGAGCTGCGGAAGGTGTGGCAGATCGTACTCCCTAGAGGCTTAGCCCGTGATCTGGTGACCGAGGCACACGAGGAAGGGGCCCATTTTGGAGTGGAAAAGACACTACAATGGATCCGTCGTCAGTATTTCTTCCCAGGCTTGCAGACACTGGTTGAAGGTGTGTGCCGGACCTGTAGAAGGTGTGCTGTTACCAAGGGTGGCGAGCAATGGGCACCGGTACAGACCATTAGGACCACAAGACCCCTTGAGCTCCTCATGGTGGACTATGTCTTGATAGGGGAATCGGTGCGTGGGTATCAGTATGCGATTGTGATGACCGACCACTTTACCAAATTTACGGTAGTTGTCCCTACCATGGACCAGACGGCCGATACGGTGGCCAAGGCTATTGTCGAACATTTTATCCGCAGATATGGCTGCCCGGAGCGCGTCCATTCAGATCAAGGTGCGTGTTTCCAAGGTTGGGTGATGGAGCGGCTGTGCCGCACCTATGGCATGCACAAATCAAGGACCACACCGATTCAATCGGACGTTGCTACAGATGTTGAGGGTCCTAGAGGCCGAAAAGAAGCGGCGCTGGTCTGACTTTGTTCCGGAGTTGGTGTGGGTGTACAACAACAGGGTACACCGGACTAGTGATGAGCGGGTTCGGTTTCTCGGAAACCGAACCCCCCCGAACTTCACGCTTTTTACACGGGTCCGAGGCAGACTCGGATCTTCCCGCCTTGCTCGGCTAACCCGAGCGCGCCCGAACGTCATCATCCCGCTGTCGGATTCTCGCGAGGCTCGTATTCTATCGCGAGACTCGGATTCTATATAAGGAGCCGCGCGTCGCCGCCATTTTCACACGTGCATTAAGATTGATAGGGAGAGGACGTGGCAGGCGTCCTCTCCGTTTAGATAGAGAGTGAGACACTTGATTTACTGGAGCATTAGGAGTACTCAGAGAGTGCAGAGTTTTGCTGATAGTTATACTAGTGACCACCAGTTTTATTTATTATTTAATATAATCCGTTCTCTGCCTGAAAAAAAACGATACACAGTCACATACCATATCTGTGCTCAGCCTCAGTGTGCTGCATGATAATATCATCTATGTATATCTGACTGTGCTGAGTAGTGCTCACTGCTCACACAGCTTAATTGTGGGGGAGACTGGGGAGCAGTTATAGCAGGAGTACATTTTTAACAGTGCACACTTTTGCTGCCAGAGTGCCAGTGTGACTGACCAGCAGTGACCACCAGTATATTGTCTGCCTGAAAAAGTTAAACACTCGTGTGGTGTTTTTTTTTTTAATTCTATAAACGCATTCTGCTCACAGTGTCCAGCAGGTCCGTCATTCATTATATTTCTATCTTCTTCATACTAGTAGTTTAGGAGTCTGCAGTGCTGACAGTGTCCAGCAGGTCCGTCATTATATAATATATACCTGTCCTGCAGTAGTGATATATATATATATTTTTATATCATTATCATCCAGTCTATACTAGCAGACGCAGTACGGTAGTCCACGGCTGTAGCTACTTCTGTGTCGGCAGTCGCTCGTCCATAATTGTATACCTACCTGTGGTGGGTTTTTTTTTCTATCTTCTTCATACTAGTAGTTTAGGAGTCTGCAGTGCTGACAGTGTCCAGCAGGTCCGTCATTATATAATATATACCTGTCCTGCAGTAGTGATATATATATATTTTTTATATCATTATCATCCAGTCTATACTAGCAGACGCAGTACGGTAGTCCACGGCTGTAGCTACCTCTGTGTCGGCACTGGCAGTCGCTCATCCATAATTGTATACCTACCTGTGGTGGGGTTTTTTTTTCTATCTTCTTCATACTAGTAGTTTAGGAGTCTGCAGTGCTGACAGTGTCCAGCAGGTCCGTCATTATACAATATATACCTGTCCTGCAGTAGTGATATATATATATATTTTATATCATTATCATCCAGTCTATACTAGCAGACGCAGTACGGTAGTCCACGGCTGTAGCTACCTCTGTGTCGGCAGTCGCTCGTCCATAATTGTATACCTACCTGTGGTGGTTTTTTTTTTTTTTTCTTCTTCATACTAGTAGTTTAGGAGTCTGCAGTGCTGACAGTGTCCAGCAGGTCCGTCATTATACAATATATACCTGTCCTGCAGTAGTGATATATATATATTTTTTATATCATTATCATCCAGTCTATACTAGCAGACGCAGTACGGTAGTCCACGGCTGTAGCTACCTCTGTGGCGGCAGTCGCTCGTCCATAATTGTATACCTACCTGTGGTGGGTTTTTTTTTCTATCTTCTTCATACTAGTAGTTTAGGAGTCTGCAGTGCTGACAGTGTCCAGCAGGTCCGTCATTATACAATATATACCTGTCCTGCAGTAGTGATATATATATATTTTTTATATCATTATCATCCAGTCTATACTAGCAGATGCAGTACGGTAGTCCACGGCTGTAGCTACCTCTGTGTCGGCACTGGCAGTCGCTCGTCCATAATTGTATACCTACCTGTGGTGGGGTTTTTTTTCTATCTTCTTCATACTAGTAGTTTAGGAGTCTGCAGTGCTGACAGTGTCCAGCAGGTCCGTCATTATACAATATATACCTGTCCTGCAGTAGTGATATATATATATTTTTTATATAATTATCATCCAGTCTATACTAGCAGACGCAGTACGGTAGTCCACGGCTGTAGCTACCTCTGTGTCGGCAGTCGCTCATTCATAATTGTATACCTACCTGTGGTGGTTTTTTTTTTTCTATCTTCTTCATACTAGTAGTTTAGGAGTCTGCAGTGCTGACAGTGTCCAGCAGGTCCGTCATTATATAATATATACCTGTCCTGCAGTAGTGATATATATATATTTTTTATATCATTATCATCCAGTCTATACTAGCAGACGCAGTACGGTAGTCCACGGCTGTAGCTACCTCTGTGTCGGCACTGGCAGTCGCTCGTCCATAATTGTATACCTACCTGTGGTGGGTTTTTTTTTTCTATCTTCTTCATACTAGTAGTTTAGGAGTCTGCAGTGCTGACAGTGTCCAGCAGGTCCGTCATTATACAATATATACCTGTCCTGCAGTAGTGATGTATATATATTTTTTATATCATTATCATCCAGTCTATACTAGCAGACGCAGTACGGTAGTCCACGGCTGTAGCTACCTCTGTGTCGGCAGTCGCTCGTCATCCATAAGTATACTAGTATCCATCCATCTCCATTGTTTACCTGAGGTGCCTTTTAGTTGTGCCTATTAAAATATGGAGAACAAAAATGTTGAGGTTCCAAAAATAGGGAAAGATCAAGATCCACTTCCATCTCGTGCTGAAGCTGCTGCCACTAGTCATGGCCGAGACGATGAAATGCCATCAACGTCATCTGCCAAGGCCGATGCCCAATGTCATAGTACAGAGCATGTAAAATCCAAAACACCAAATATCAGTAAAAAAAGGACTCAAAAATCTAAAATAAAATCGTCGGAGGAGAAGCGTAAACTTGCCAATATGCCATTTACCACACGGAGTGGCAAGGAACGGCTGAGGCCCTGGCCTATGTTCATGGCTAGTGGTTCAGCTTCACATGAGGATGGAAGCACTCAGCCTCTCACTAGAAAAATGAACAGACTTAAGCTGGCAAAAGCACAGCAAAGAACTGTGCGTTCTTCGAAATCACAAATCCACAAGGAGAGTCCAATTGTGTCGGTTGCGATGCCTGACCTTCCCAACACTGGACGTGAAAAGCATGCGCCTTCCACCATTTGCACGCCCCCTGCAAGTGCTGGAAGGAGCACCCGCAGTCCAGTTCCTGATAGTCAGATTGAAGATGTCAGTGTTGAAGTACACCAGGATGAGGAGGATATGGGTGTTGCTGGCGCTGGGGAGGAAATTGACCAGGAGGATTCTGATGGTGAGGTGGTTTGTTTAAGTCAGGCACCCGGGGAGACACCTGTTGTCCGTGGGAGGAATATGGCCATTGACATGCCTGGTGAAAATACCAAAAAAATCAGCTCTTCAGTGTAGAAGTATTTCAACAGAAATGCGGACAACATTTGTCAAGCCGTGTGTTGCCTTTGTCAAGCTGTAATAAGTAGGGGTAAGGACGTTAACCACCTCGGAACATCCTCCCTTATACGTCACCTGCAGCGCATTCATCATAAGTCAGTGACAAGTTCAAAAACTTTGGGCGACAGCGGAAGCAGTCCACTGACCAGTAAATCCCTTCCTCTTGTAACCAAGCTCACGCAAACCACCCCACCAACTCCCTCAGTGTCAATTTCCTCCTTCCCCAGGAATGCCAATAGTCCTGCAGGCCATGTCACTGGCAATTCTGACGAGTCCTCTCCTGCCTGGGATTCCTCCGATGCATCATTGCGTGTAACGCCTACTGCTGCTGGCGCTGCTGTTGTTGCTGCTGGGAGTCGATGGTCATCCCAGAGGGGAAGTTGTAAGACCACTTTTACTACTTCCACCAAGCAATTGACTGTCCAACAGTCCTTTGCGAGGAAGATGAAATATCACAGCAGTCATCCTGCTGCAAAGCGGATAACTGAGGCCTTGGCATCATGGGCGGTGAGAAACGTGGTTCCGGTATCCATCATTACTGCAGAGCCAACTAGAGACTTGTTGGAGGTACTGTGTCCCCGGTACCAAATACCATCTAGGTTCCATTTCTCTAGGCAGGCGATACCGAAAATGTACACAGACCTCAGAAAAAGACTCACCAGTGTCCTAAAAAATGCAGTTGTACCCAATGTCCACTTAACCACGGACATGTGGACAAGTGGAGCAGGGCAGACTCAGGACTATATGACTGTGACAGCCCACTGGGTAGATGTATTGACTCCCACCGCAAGAACAGCAGCGGCGGCACCAGTAGTAGCATCTTGCAAACGCCAACTCTTTAATAGGCAGGCTACGCTTTGTATCACCGCTTTCCAGAATAGGCACACAGCTGACAACCTCTTACGGCAACTGAGGAAGATCATCGCAGAATGGCTTACCCCAATTGGACTCTCCTGTGGATTTGTGGCATCGGACAACGCCAGCAATATTGTGTGTGCATTAAATCTGGGCAAATTCCAGCACGTCCCATGTTTTGCACATACCTTGAATTTGGTGGTGCAGAATTATTTAAAAAACGAGAGGGGCGTGCAAGAGATGCTGCGGTGGCCAGAAGAATTGCGGCACACTTTCGGCGTACAGGCACCACGTACAGAAGACTGGAGCACCACCAAAAACGCCTGAACCTGCCCTGCCATCATCTGAAGCAAGAAGTGGTAACAAGGTGGAATTCAACCCTCTATATGCTTCAGAGGTTGGAGGAGCAGCAAATGGCCATTCAAGCCTATACAACTGAGCACGATATAGGAGGTGGAATGCACCTGTCTCAAGCGCAGTGGAGAATGATTTCAACGTTGTGCAAGGTTCTGCAACCTTTTGAACTTGCCACACGTGAAGTCAGTTCAGACACTGCCAGCCTGAGTCAGGTCATTCCCCTCATCAGGCTTTTGCAGAAGAAGCTGGAGACATTGAAGGAGGAGCTAACACAGAGCGATTCCGCTAGGCATGTGGGACTTGTGGGTGGAGCCCTTAATTCGCTTAACAAGGATTCACGGGTGGTCAATCTGTTGAAATCAGAGCACTACATTTTGGCCACCGTGCTCGATCCTAGATTTAAAACCTACCTTGGATCTCTCTTTCCGGCAGACACAAGTCTGCTGGGGTTCAAAGAACTGCTGGTGAGAAAATTGTCAAGTCAAGCGGAACGTGACCTGTCAACATGTCCTCCTTCACATTCTCCCGCAACTGGGGGTGCGAGTAAAGGCTCAGAATTCCGAGCCCACCCGCTGGCGGTGATGCAGGGCAGTCTGGAGCGACTGCTGATGCTGACATCTGGTCCGGACTGAAGGACCTGACAACGATTACGGACATGTCGTCTACTGTCACTGCATATGATTCTCTCCCCATTGAAAGAATGGTGGAGGATTATATGAGTGACCGCATCCAAGTAGGCACGTCAGACAGTCTGTACATATACTGGCAGGAAAAAGAGGCAATTTGGAGGCCCTTGCACAAACTGGCTTTATTCTACCTAAGTTGCCCTCCCACAAGTGTGTACTCCGAAAGAGTGTTTAGTGCCGCCGCTCACCTTGTCAGCAATCGGCGTACGAGGTTACATCCAGAAAATGTGGAGAAGATGATGTTCATTAAAATGAATTATAATCAATTCCTCCGTGGAGACATTGACCAGCAGCAATTGCCTCCACAAAGTACACAGGGAGCTGAGATGGTGGATTCCAGTGGGGACGAATTGATAATCTGTGAGGAGGGGGATGTACACGGTGATATATCGGAGGATGATGATGAGGTGGACATCTTGCCTCTGTAGAGCCAGTTTGTGCAAGGAGAGATTAATTGCTTCTTTTTTGGTGGGGGTCCAAACCAACCCGTCATTTCAGTCACAGTCGTGTGGCAGACCCTGTCACTGAAATGATGGGTTGGTTAAAGTGTGCATGTCCTGTTTATACAACATAAGGGTGGGTGGGAGGGCCCAAGGACAATTCCATCTTGCACCTCTGTTTTCTTTCATTTTTCTTTGCGTCATGTGCTGTTTGGGGAGTGTTTTTTGGAAGGGCCAGCCTGCGTGACACTGCAGTGCCACTCCTAGATGGGCCAGGTGTTTGTGTCGGCCACTAGGGTCGCTTAGCTTACTCACACAGCTACCTCATTGCGCCTCTTTTTTTCTTTGCGTCATGTGCTGTTTGGGGGGTGTTTTTTGGAAGGGCCATCCTGCGTGACACTGCAGTGCCACTCCTAGATGGGCCAGGTGTTTGTGTCGGCCACTAGGGTCGCTTAGCTTACTCACACAGCTACCTCATTGCGCCTCTTTTTTTTCTTCTTTGCGTCATGTGCTGTTTGGGGGGTGTTTTTTGGAAGGGCCATCCTGCGTGACACTGCAGTGCCACTCCTAGATGGGCCAGGTGTTTGTGTCGGCCACTTGGGTCGCTGAGCTTAGTCATCCAGCGACCTCGGTGCAAATTTTAGGACTAAAAATAATATTGTGAGGTGTGAGGTGTTCAGAATAGACTGAAAATGAGTGGAAATTATAGTTATTGAGGTTAATAATACTTTGGGATCAAAATGACCCCAAAATTCTATGATTTAAGCTGTTTTTTAGGGTTTTTTGAAAAAAACACCCGAATCCAAAACACACCCGAATCCGACAAAAAAAATTCGGTGAGGTTTTGCCAAAACGCGTTCGAACCCAAAACACGGCCGCGGAACCGAACCCAAAACCAAAACACAAAACCCGAAAAATTTCCGGTGCTCATCACAACACCGGACCACTGGGTTCTTGCCGTATTTTTTACTGTTTGGCCGACCAGGGAAGGAACTGCAGGACCTTTATCTGTCCCTACCAGTGGAGGATGATCAGTGGACGCACAGTGGATGGATTGAGGAGCAGAAACGTCACCTGAAGTTTGCCAGGGATGTGGCGGCGGGGAACATTGAGTCCAAACTGCATCCCAGCCCAGGAAGGACGTTGGGAGGACCGTTTGCTGAGGGACAAAGGGTGTTGGTCTGAGAGAAGCGGCCTGGGAACAAGTTGAGTGAGCGATGGGAGGTGATGCCTTATATCGTACAGCGGTGGGTGTCTCCGGACAACCCAGTCTATGAGGTGAAGGCAGAAGACGGGAGTGGACGTGCCCGCACTTTGCAACGGAACATGCTGCGCCCTTGCCTCTTTGAGGATTTGGCTCCCCTTGGGACAGTCCCAGTGGCTACCCCTGGATTAGGTGAAGAGGATTGGTGGGTTCCCCCACCTGATGTGGCACCAGAGCCCCTGTCGTCCGGAAGGACAGACTAGGTTGCGGATCCGGAGGGATCTGTACCGTCCCCAGCGACTCTGCCTAGGCGTTCCACCCGAACGACGTTGGGAGTACCAGCCCGCCGTTTTGCAGATCCAAACTTTGAGTGGGCAACAGCTCACATCTTTGTAGGGACTACAAAGGAGACAGGGGGGGGGGGGAATGTGAGGGGACGCCAGGCTGGGGGAATGAGGGAGGTCTCTCACCTCCATCTTCCCCGGACGGGCAGCAGCGGGACGCGACGGGAAATGGCGTCGCGGTGGGTTTCCAGCACAGAGGGGCTTGCATCCACTGGAATTCAAGCCCCTCAAATCGCGTCGCGGCTGTTTGAATTTGGCGCCGGGCGGGAGCCAATCGGGGCTCGCGCCCGGTCAGCCAATGGAAACGGTGAAGAGCTCCAGAAGAAGGAGGAAGCGGCGGCCGGGAAGAAGAGGCGGACAGAAGGAAGAAGAAGCAGCGGCAGCCGGAGAAGAGGAGGAGCCCGGGATCCTGCGCGGAGGTCCGGCGGAGAGCGCTGTAGTGTGTGGGTAGCAAAAGAGCTAACGAAGCTCCCCACTGCAGCCTCTCCCAACGTTCTGGTAAGCGGCTTCAGGCCGAGAGTGTTACCCCTAGACCACCAGGGTGTCAGGCATTAGGCCTGTGGGCACGGACGGGCAATAGGCCCGAGCGACAGATAGGAGAAAGGGGCCTGCAAGCATCGAGCAACCTTGGCGTTAGGCCAGGGTTGCCAAGGTACCCGGGGGAGGCAGGCGCTAGGCCTGAGGCTGCAATCAGGCACTAGGCCTGCGCCGCAGTAAGTAGGATAAAGGGCTATCTCTGGAATAAGTGGTCTTGGCGTTAAGCCAAGACCGCCCACCACTGTATAGGCAGGCACTAGGCCTGAGGGTGAATATCGTCAGTAGGCCGTGGGAAAGCTAGGATTAAAATCGTGATCTCTGCTGTGGGGAGCCCTGCTCTGGGGAGGGCGCACTGGGGGAGGAGTCCGTGGTACGGATTGATCCTCTCTCTTTAGTTGGGTACCCCGGCAGGTGGGCTGTGTGGCAGCTCACATGGGGCCCGTGGTAGGTCGGGTACGGAGGGTTGGCTGACCCTCGTATCCTGGACGGCCCTTTGGGGTTCGGAGGGGCTGTGGAGGGACTGCCCGGTTTCACACGGTCTGTCCCCGGACGCCAGAGTGGGCGGCGGTCCTCGAAGGGAGTTAGGTTGTATCCTTTCCTCCGGGCGCGAAGCCACCATCAGACCGGACCTGAAAGGTAACTTCCATTCTGTTATATTGTCATACTGTTATATTGTATCTGCTTGTACTGTTTGCTGGAGCTAGATGAAGTAGCCAACCAAGTTGCACTGTTTGTAGTTCATAGTAAATAGGCTCAGTTCCGTTGTTTGCCATTTATTAGTTCGTAGGGAGGCTGCTGTCATTCTCTTTCCAGGAGCAGGGACTCGCGGCAAGCAAGCTGACAAGAGTACCAGTGTGAGTATACTCTTTGGGTGTGTGTCTTTGTCCGCATTGAGCTCTGGTCGCGAGACCCCCCTAGGCCTAGCGGGCTCGCTCTCACCTAGGTGCGCAAGTGCTGAGTAGGTGACATTTTGGGTGGCTAAGGCCCGTGGGCCAATGATGACTTTCACCTAACCGGTGAACGTCGCGGCCGTCCCAGTGTGCCGCTCTTTCCCCGTCGTGGAAGGGGTGAGCACACGGTGATAGTGTCTCTTTTTCCTTTAGCCGTCGGTTCTCCAGGTCGAGTCTCCGGGTAGAGGCCCCGAGGGATAATTTTGCCCGGGCAACCAGCATCTGGAAACAAGGAAAAGCATCTTGAGGTAAGGAACAGTAGACCTGCACGGTCGCAGGCATTACACTGTATCGGCACCCTTACACATCTTCTAACTGTCAAAACCTAGTTAACTATCTCAGTAAAGTAAACCATCTCACTAAACTCACCATTAGGATAACTCAATGGGCGTTCCACACATTCACCACTCAGTGCTCACTTTGGCTCTTTGTCCAATTTGTATTTCACTCTCGAACACAAAACTGAAAGTGCCCACGGACCGTGTGTAACAGAGGTGGATCTGGTCACAGCCAGTGCCTCTCCTTCATCTCACTGGTAATACAGCAGTGGGGCTTGTTCCTAACACACAGAGATACATAATATTTGAAGGAGGAGTACACCTGGGCGCTAATTTATAATAAGCCACTGCTGTACCCCCTAGATCGAGGTTACACCCCTAGATAACCAAACAATAGTTGCATGCAAAAAGGTAGATCTCAAAGTGTGTGAGGCCAAATACTGTAGATAAGATGAACACCTATATACTGTACAAGGGCCCTCATTCCGAGTTGTTCGCTCGCTAGCTGCTTTTAGCAGCATTGCACACGCTAGGCCGCCACCCTCTGGGAGTGTATCTTAGCTTAGCAGAATAGCGAACGAAAGATTAGCAGAACTGCTACTAAATAATTATTTTCAGTTTCTGAGTAGCTCCAGACCTACTCACAGATTGCGATCAGCTCAGTCCGTTTAGTTCCTGGTTTGACGTCACAAACACGCCCTGCGTTCGGCCAGCCACTCCCTCGTTTCTCCAGACACTCCCGCGTTTTCCCTGACACGCCTGCGTTTTTTAGCACACTCCCGGAAAACGCTCAGTTACCACCCAGAAACACCCCTTTCCTGTCAATCACTCACCGATCAGCAGTGCGACTGAAAAGCATCGTACGAACACCAGCAAAACTGCTAAGTTTTTAGTTAAATAACTTAGCGCATGCGCGCTGCGTACCATGCGCATGCGCATTTTCTAGCAAATCGCAGCATAGCGAAAATCGGCAACGAGCGAACAACTCGGAATGAGGGCCAATGTGTACAGTATAATATGAATAAAATGGGACTTACCTTATATCTCTGTAATTCTTTATCTTATTCACAGGTTTCTCAACATACTTTATGTATTAATGGTATATTCATGACAAATAGAACCAAAACATAGAGAAAATATAGTACAATAATATAAAGCAATTCATTTATTATACAATAATAAAATGAGCACAAGCACAATGGCATAATTGATGGTTTTCCAGATTCTTCATTTAAATAGAACCATCAGATGTTATATTAAGAGATGCAGGCTCCCATTTGCACCCAGGGGTGTACTTTGAATATTTCTTGCTTTGTAAACCCCAAGTTTTGGAAGACATTTTCAATGAAAGCACCACTAATTTGAGCAATGATAATTTACATTCAGCAATGAATCACCTGAAAAAATGGCTACTGAAAGAGAACCCTCTATGGTGGGAACGTGCAACAATAGAAAAATACATTGCAGATGATATTATACCGAAAGGACTAGGAGTAAAAAAATGACCTTCATTTAATGATGCCAGTGACATGTTTAAATAGGAATGGATTATTATTAATATCATTATTATTATTATTATTATTATTATTATTATTAACAGTTTCTTATATCGCTGCACATTCCATTGCGCTTTACAATTGTACACAATGATAAAACAAAACTGCGTAATAACAAACAGTCAGAGAGGTAGCAGGACCCTGCTCACAAGCTTACAATCTATAAGAAGTAGGCATTGCTACACAAGAATAGGTGCTATCTATTGCATAGTTGTCCACCGGATTGCAAAGGTTCTAGGTGGGCTGCCTAATATCACATCACAGCAATGATGAACCAGGGTAAGAAGGAAGGGAAAGTGAAGAAAGAGAAAATATGTGTAGGATATTTATGGACTGTACTGTGGGGATATAATTGTATAGGAAAGCTTATGAAGGTTGAGTGAGTGGTTCTGGAATGTGATAAGCTAGCCTGAAGAGGTGAGTTTTCAGGGAACGCTTGAAGGTTTGGAGACTAGGAGAGAGTCTTATTGTGCGTGGGAGGGCATTCCACAAAGTGTGTGCAGCCCAATGAAAGTCCTGCAATCGTGCATGGGAGCGAGTAATGAGTGTGGATGAGAGACGGAGGTCTTGTGAAGAGCGAAGAGGTCGGGTTGGGAGATATTTTGAGATAAGCGAAGAGATGTACATTGGTGTAGTTTGGTTAATGGCCTTGTGTGTGAGTAAAATTATTTTTTCTCTGACGTCCTAGTGGATGCTGGGAACTCCGTAAGGACCATGGGGAATAGACGGGCTCCGCAGGAGACTGGGCACTCTAAAAGAAAGATTAGGTACTATCTGGTGTGCACTGGCTCCTCCCTCTATGCCCCTCCTCCAGACCTCTGTTAGAATCTGTGCCCGGCTCGAGCTGGTTGCACACTAGGGGCTCTCCTGAGCTCCTAGTAAAGAAAGTATTTATTAGGTTTTTTATTTTCAGTGAGATCTGCTGGCAACAGACTCACTGCTACGAGGGACTTAGGGGAGAGAAGCGAACCTACCTGCTTGCAGCTAGCTTGGGCTTCTAGGCTACTGGACACCATTAGCTCCAGAGGGATCGAACACAGGCCCAGCCTCGGTCGTCCGGTCCCGGAGCCACGCCGCCGCCCCCCTTGCAGAGCCAGAAGACGGAAGATTCCGAGGAGAAAATCGGCGGCTGAAGACTCAGGTCTTCATTAAGGTAGCGCACAGCACTGCAGCTGTGCGCCATTGCTCCCCATGCACACCACATACTCCGGTCACTGATGGGTGCAGGGCGCTGGGGGGGGGGGGCGCCCTGGGCTGCAATTAGAGTACATTAACATGGCAAATAATATAGTCTAATAAACTATATATGTGTAAAAATCCCCTGCCATAATATTAATGAAAGAGCGGGATAAGCCCGCCGAGAAGGGGGCGGGGCTATCTCCCTCAGCACACTGGCGCCATTTTCTCTTCACAGTTCCGCTGGAAGACAGCTCCCCAGGCTCTCCCCTGCAGTTTCCAGGCTCAGGGTTAATAAGAAAGGGGGGGCACAAAATGTAGGCGCAAACTATACATGTTAAGCAGCTATAGGGAAAAATCACTTTCTGTAATAGTGTAAATCCCTAATTATATAGCGCTGTGGTGTGTGCTGGCATACTCTCTCTCTGTCTCCCCAAAGGACTTTGTGGGGTCCTGTCCTCAGTCAGAGCATTCCCTGTGTGTGTGCGTGGTGTGTCGGTACGGCTGTGTCGACATGTTTGATGAGGAGGCTTATGTGGAGGTGGAGCAGGTGCCGATAAATGTGATGTCACCCACTGCGGGGTCGACACCAGTGTGGATGGATATGTGGAAGGTATTAAACGACAGTGTCAACTCCTTACATAAAAGGTTTGATGACATAACAGCTGTGGGACAGCCGGCTTCTCAGCCTGTGCCTGCCCAGGCGTCTCAAAGGCCATCAGGGGCTCAAAAACGCCCGCTACCTCAGATGGCAGACACAGATGTCGACACGGAGTCTGACTCCAGTGTCGACGACGACGAGACAAATGTACATTCCACTAAGGCTATCCGTTGCATGATTACGGCAATGAAAAATGTGTTGCACATTTCTGACATTAACCCAGGTACCACAAAAAAGGGTATTATGTTTGGGGAGAAAAAGCAACCAGTGGTTTTTCCCCCTTCAGATGAGTTAAATGAAGTGTGTGAAGAAGCGTGGGCATCCCCTGATAAAAAATTTGTGATTTCTAAAAAGTTACTAATGGCGTACCGTTTCCCGCCAGAGGACAGGGTACGTTGGGAGACATCCCCGAGGGTGGATAAAGCGCTCACACGCTTGTCAAAAAAGGTGGCACTACCGTCTCAGGATACGGCCGCCTTAAAGGAGCCTGTGGATAGAAAGCAGGAGGCTATCCTGAAGTCTGTATATACACACTCAGGTACTATACTGAGACCTGCTATTGCTTCAGCATGGATGTGCAGTGCTGCAGCAGCGTGGTCTGATTCCCTGTCTGATAATATTGATTCCCTTGACAGGGACACTATATTGCTAACCATAGAGCATATTAAAGACGTAGTCTTATACATGAGAGATGCACAGAGGGATATTTGCCGGCTGGCATCTAGAATAAATGCAATATACATTTCTGCCAGGAGAGTATTATGGACTCGGCAGTGGACAGGTGATGCGGATTCTAAAAGGCACATGGAGGTTTTGCCTTACAAGGGTGAGGAATTGTTTGGGGATGGTCTCTCGGACCTCTTTTCCACAGCGACAGCTGGGAAGTCGACATTTTTACCCCAGGTTCCCTCACAGCCAAAGAAAGCACCGTATTATCAGGTACAGTCCTTTCGGCCCCAGAAAGGCAAGTGGGTTAAAGGCGCGTCCTTTCTGCCCAGAGGCAGGGGTAGAGGGAAAAAGCTGCACCATACAGCCAGTTCCCAAGAACAGAAATCCTCCCCTGCTTCCACTAAATCCACCGCATGACCCTGCGGCTCCACTGGTGGAGCCAGGTGCGGTGGGGGCCCGTCTCCGGAACTTCAGCGACCGGTGGGTTCACTCACAGGTGGATCCCTGGGTTCTACAAGTGGTATCTCAGGGATACAAGCTGGAATTCGAGACGTCTCCCCCTCGCCGTTACCTCAAATCAGCCTTGCCAGCTACTCCCCCGGACAGGGAGGTAGTGCTGGCGGCAATTCACAAGCTGTTCCTCCAGCAGGTGATAATAAAAGTTCCCCTCCTTCAACAGGGACGGGGTTACTATTCCACAATGTTTGTGGTACCGAAACCAGACGGTTCGGTGAGACGCATTCTAAATTTAAAATCCTTGAACACTTATATAAGAAGGTTCAAGTTCAAAATGGAATCGCTCAGGGCGGTTATTACAAGCCTGGAAGAGGGGGATTACATGGTATCACTGGACATCAAGGATGCGTACCTGCATGTCCCCATTTACCCTCCTCACCAGGTGTACCTCCGTTTTGTGGTACAAGATTGCCATTACCAATTCCAGACGTTGCCGTTTGGTCTGTCCACGGCACCGAGGGTATTTACCAAGGTAATGGCTGAAATGATGATACTCCTTCGAAAGAAGGGAGTTATAATTATCCCATACTTGGACGATCTCCTTATAAAGGCGAGGTCCAGGGAGCAGTTGTTGGTCGGAGTAGCACTATCTCAGGAAGTGCTTCAACAGCACGGCTGGATTCTGAATATTCCAAAGTCGCAGCTGGTTCCTACGACGCGTCTGCTGTTCCTAGGTATGGTTCTGGACACAGAACAGAAGAAGGTGTTTCTCCCGGAGGAGAAGGCCAAGGAGTTGTCATCTCTGGTCAGAGACCTCCTGAAACCAAAACAGGTGTCGGTGCATCACTGCACGCGAGTCCTGGGAAAGATGGTAGCTTCTTACGAGGCAATTCCATTCGGGAGGTTCCATGCAAGGATTTTTCAGTGGGATCTGTTAGACAAGTGGTCCGGATCGCATCTTCAGATGCATCGGCTGATCACCCTGTCCCCGAGGGCCAGGGTGTCTCTGCTGTGGTGGCTGCAGAGTGCTCATCTTCTAGAGGGCCGCAGATTCGGCATACAGTACTGGGTCCTGGTGACCACGGATGCAAGCCTCCGAGGTTGGGGGGCAGTCACTCAGGGAAGAAACTTCCAAGGACAATGGTCGAGTCAGGAGGCTTCCCTACACATAAATATTCTGGAACTAAGGGCCATTTACAATGCCCTAAGTCAGGCAAGACCCCTGCTTCAAAACCAGCCGGTGCTGATTCAGTCAGACAACATCACGGCGGTCGCCCATGTAAACCGACAGGGCGGCACAAGAAGCAGGATGGCGATGGCAGAAGCCACAAGGATTCTCCGATGGGCGGAAAATCACGTGATAGCACTGTCAGCAGTGTTCATTCCGGGAGTGGACAACTGGGAAGCAGACTTCCTCAGCAGGCACGACCTCCACCCGGGAGAGTGGGGACTTCATCCAGAAGTCTTCCAACTGATTGTAAACCGTTGGGAAAGGCCACAGGTGGACATGATGGCGTCCCGTCTAAACAAAAAGCTAAAAAGATATTGCGCCAGGTCAAGGGACCCTCAGGCGATAGCTGTGGACGCTCTAGTGACACCGTGGGGGTACCAGTCGGTTTATGTGTTCCCTCCTCTTCCTCTCATACCAAAGGTACTGAGGATAATAAGAAAGAGAGGAATAAGAACTATACTCATCGTTCCGGATTGGCCAAGAAGGACTTGGTACCCGGAACTGCAAGAAATGATCTCAGAGGACCCTTGGCCTCTGCCTCTCAGACAGGACGTGCTACAGCAGGGGCCCTGTCTGTTCCAAGACTTACCGCGGCTGCGTTTGACGGCAGGGCGGTTGACGCCGGATCCTGATGGAAAAGGGCATTCCGGTTGAAGTCATTCCTACGCTGATAAAAGCTAGGAAAGATGTGACAGCAAAGCATTATCACCGCATATGGCGAAAATATGTTGCTTGGTGTGAGGCTATGAAGGCCCCCACAGAAGAATTTCAGCTGGGTCGTTTTCTGCACTTCCTACAGTCAGGAGTGACTATGGGCCTAAAATTAGGTTCCATTAAAGTCCAGATTTCGGCCCTGTCTATTTTCTTTCAAAAAGAACTGGCTTCACTGCCTGAAGTTCAGACGTTTGTTAAGGGAGTGCTGCATATTCAGCCCCCTTTTGTGCCCCCAGTGGCACCTTGGGATCTCAACGTTGTGTTGGATTTCCTAAAATCACATTGGTTTGAGCCACTTCAGACCGTGGAATTAAAATATCTCACGTGGAAAGTGGTCATGCTTTTGGCCTTGGCTTCGGCTAGGCGGGTGTCAGAATTGGTGGCTTTGTCCTGTAAAAGCCCCTATCTGATCTTCCATATGGACAGAGCAGAATTGAGGACGCGTCCCCAATTCCTCCCTAAGGTGGTGTCAGCGTTTCATTTGAACCAACCTATTGTGGTGCCTGCGGCTACTCGGGACTTGGAGGCCACCAAGTTGCTGGACGTAGTCCGGGCCCTGAAAATCTATGTTTCCAGGATGGCTAGAGTCAGAAAAACTGACTCGCTGTTTATCCTGCATGCACCCAACAAGCTGGGTGCTCCTGCTTCTAAGCAGACTATTGCTCGCTGGATCTGCTCCACGATTCAACTTGCACATTCTGCGGCTGGACTGCCGCATCCTAAATCAGTAAAGGCCCATTCCACGAGGAAGGTGGGCTCTTCTTGGGCGGCTGCCCGAGGGGTCTCGGCTTTACAACTTTGCCGAGTTGCTACCTGGTCGGGATCAAACACGTTTGCAAAATTCTACAAGTTTGATACCCTGGCTGAGGAGGACCTTGAGTTTGCTCATTCGGTGCTGCAGAGTCATCCGCACTCTCCCGCCCGTTTGGGAGCTTTGGTATAATCCCCATGGTCCTTACGGAGTTCCCAGCATCCACTAGGACGTCAGAGAAAATAAGAATTTACTCACCGGTAATTCTATTTCTCGTAGTCCGTAGTGGATGCTGGGCGCCCATCCCAAGTGCGGATTGTCTGCAATACTTGTATATAGTCATTGCCTAACTAAAGGGTTATTGTTATGAGCCATCTGTTCGTGAGGCTCAGTTGTTATTCATACTGTTAACTGGGTATAGTATCACGAGTTGTACGGTGTGATTGGTGTGGCTGGTGTGAGTCTTACCCGGGATTCCAAATCCTTTCCTTATTGTGTCAGCTCTTCCGGGCACAGTTTCCCTAACTGAGGTCTGGAGGAGGGGCATAGAGGGAGGAGCCAGTGCACATCAGATAGTACCTAATCTTTCTTTTAGAGTGCCCAGTCTCCTGCGGAGCCCGTCTATTCCCCATGGTCCTTACGGAGTTCCCAGCATCCACTACGGACTACGAGAAATAGAATTACCGGTGAGTAAATTCTTATTATTTTGAATATGGTAGAATACAGGTAACCAATGGAAGAACTGACAGAGTGGCTCTGCAGCCTATGAATGTCTAGCAAGGAATATTAGCCTCACAGCTGCATTCAGAATGGATTGTAGTGGTGACTGTCTCATTTTTGTAAGAATAGTAAGAAGACTATTGCAATAATCAATGCGGGAGATAATGAGAGCATGGATTACAGTTTTTGCAGTGTCTTGTGTAAGGTATGGTCATATTTTGGATATGTTTTTTAGATGCATGTAGCATAATTTTGAGACAGATTGAATGTGGGGATCAAAGAACAGTTCTGAGTCAAGTGTGACACCTAGGCAGCGAGCTTCTGGGGTAAGATTGATTGTTGAGTTCTCAACAGTGATAGTGATGTCAGGTTGGTAAATACTATTGGCCGGTGGAAATACAATAAACTCTGTTTTGGAAATATTAAGTTTGATGTGGCAAGATGACAACCAAGATGAAATGGCAGAAAGGCATTCAGTGACACGGCCCAATACAGATGGTGACAAATCTGGGGAGGATAGATAGATTTGCGTATCATCTGCATACAGATGATGCTAAAATGCAAAAGAGCTGATTAGTTTGCCAAGAGATGAGGTATAGATTGAGAAAAGCAGAGGACCTAAGACCGAACCTTGTGGTACTCCAACTGAAAGAGGTAGTGAAGAGGAGGTGGATTCAGAGATGCGAACACTGAAGGAGCGATTAGGTAGGATAGGAACCAAGAGAGGGCTGTGTTTTGAAGACCTAAGGATTGTTGTGTTTGGATGAGGATCATAGAGACATGCTCTTTTGCCAGAAAGAAAATAAGGATAAATTAAATGAAATAAAAGATCAAATTGATATTTTACAAACCTTAATTGAGCCATTCCAGGACCTGGTAGAATTTAAATGAATAGGGAAAGAAATTAAAAATAAAATTGCTAAAAACACTATGAAGATTATCATGAAAAGAAATGTGAAAAAGAGATCACGAATATCATAGAAACGAAGGGAAAAAACCCTTTATACACATGGAAAATGAAAAAGCAATATCCACAGAAGCATTCAGTGACGAGGACAACGTCAGAGTAGATGCTTTAGAGGAATACAATGAAGACACTGAGCAATCAGAAGAAGAGAATTACCAACAATACCCATCACCATTGAGGAGAAGAAGACCACTACGAGACTCAAGAAAAAGGAATCAAGGCATACTGTATCAACTGGAGGCTCAGCCAGTCCCTTCTGCAACAAGTGCTCTCACCAATTTCTTCATTTACCTCTCCTGAGACTACTGTATCCAACCTGAACCAGACTCTAGAGAGTGCCCTTGATGAAGTGGCTCCAGCTACCCATCACACTCCACGTAGGTTTAGATGCCAACCATGGCACTCTAACTCAACAAGACACCTACAAAAACTGTACGTAAAGTAGAACATCAGTGGCGTAAATCTGGGAATCCAAGTGACTTTCTCACATATAAGATCACCTACCACTCCTATCGTCAGGACCCGGACATTGCCAAACAAACATATTTCCAATCTCTCATCTCTTCTCATGCCACCAAGCACAAGCCACTTTTCAATACATTTAAATCACTCCTGTACCCTCCCCCCCCCCCACTAGCTACTATCAGTACACAAGAACTTGCTTCCTACTTTAATGATGATTAATAAAATCCGAGATAAAATGGTATGCTCTTACTCAGCCAGTGACCCATTCATTTCCTACCTGAACCCTCTGGCACTTTCTGTTCATTTAATCCAACAAGTGAAGATGGAGTATCAACACTCTTCTCATCCTCCTACTCCACTACCTCTCCACTTGATCCTATGCCCTCACAAGTCAGTAAAACTTTGTCTCCTGTGCATATCCCAACCTTAACTAAAATCTATAATCTCTTTCTCTCTACTGGTATCTTTTCTTCTCTGTTCAAGCATGCAGTGATTACTCCCATTCTGAAAAAACACAATTCTGACCGAAACACTAATTACCGTTCAATCTCTCAGCTACCATGTCTCTCCAAGCTACATGAGAGACTTGCCTACACTCGCCCTCCAAAACTTATTGGACCCACTTCAGTCAGGCTTTCGTGCCCAACACTCCACAGAGACAGCACTGACCAAAGTAGTGAATGATCTGGTCACTGCTAGAATGAAAGGCCATTACCCACTTCTTATTCTTCTAGATCTCTCTGCTGCTTTTGACACTGTTGACCACTCTCTTCACATACAAACACTAAAATCCTTAGATCTTCAGGACACAGCCCTTACTTGGTTCTCATCCTACCTATCTAATCGCTCTTTCAGTGTTCATTTCTCTAATTCTACCTCCACTTTGCTACCTCAATCAGATGGAGTACCGCAAGGCTCAGTCTTAGGTCTTCTGCGTTTCTCAATCTATAGCTCATCACTTGATAAACGAATCAGCTGCTTTGGATTTCAGTATCATATGTACGCTGATGATACTCAAATCTACCTATCCACCCCAGATTTATCACCATCTGTATTGGTCCATGTCAGTGAATGCCTGTCTGCCATTTCGTCTTGGATGTCATCTCGCCACCTCAAACTCAACATTTCTAAAGCAGAATTAATTATATTCCCACCAGCAAAGAGTAGTTACCAACCTGATATCTCCATAACTGTTCACAATGCGACTATCCACCCTACTCCACAAGCTCGCTGCCTAGGAGTTATCCTTGACTTTGAACTGTCCTTTGTTCCACACATTCAGTCTGTCTCTAAATCATGTTATATGCATCTAAAAAACATATCCAAAATATGTCCTTATCTTACACAAGACATTGCAAAACTATAATCCATGGACTCATCATCTCCCGCATTGATTATTGCAATAGTTTCTTTACTGGTCTTCCCAAGAAAAGACTCTTACCACTACAATCGATTTTGAATGCAAGGCTAACCTTCCTAGCAAGACGTTCATTGTCTGCTGATTCTTTCTGTCAGTCCCTCCATTGGTTGCCCATATTCTACCATATTCAATATAAAATACTTCTACTCTCATATAAACAATGGAAAAAACGAGGCGGCACTCAGAGACTTTCACTTCTATGATATAATTGTGCAAATGGTGCAAATGGTCACATGACCATTTGCACCATTTGCACAATTATATCATAGAAGTGAAAGTCTCTGAGTGCCGCCTCGTTTTTTCCATTGTGTACCACCGGTCCCCAGTTGGGGAGGGCACCAGAGCAGCATCAGTCCAGCATTGGACTTCGTGGAGTGCCGGAGCAGCTGCATTCTCTACTCTCATATTATTATTATTATTATTATTATTATTATTATTATCCTTTATTTATATGGCGCCACAAGGGTTCCGCAGCGCCCAATCACAGAGTACATATGCACATAATCAAAAAAGGAAAACAGTGACTTACAGTTGATGACAATTTAGGACAAGTACAGGGTAACTAAGCATAACTACACCAGTAAATGACAGAGAAGTTCCAGGTGGCCAAAAAACTGCTTGATTTGGGCAGTTGAGGATTATTAACGTAAGAAAAGGATAAGCACATGAGGGAAGAGGGCCCTACTCGTGAGAGCTTACAATATAAGGGGAGGGGTAGACAGACAGGGGTGACACAGATGGGGTACATAGAGAGCGTAGAACAGAGGGTTAGGATGAGATATGGCTGGGTTTGGTAAAGAAATGGGTCTTAAGAGCCCATTTGAAGTTTTGTAGAGAGGTGGAGAGTCTGAGGGGGAGAGGTAAAGAATTCCAGAGGAAGGGAGCAGCACGTGAAAAATCTTGGAGATAGGAGTGGGAGGAAGTAATCAGAAGACAGGAGAGCCGGTGTGCATTAGCAAAGCGAAGAGGACGGGTGGGAGAGTAAAGGGAGATAAGGTCAGAGATGTAAATGTAAATAAAGCTATTAACCAAATTACACCTACAGATGAAGCCACACACGGTAGTTTCTTCAGGAGATATACAATTTTATACATTTTATACCTCCTGAAGAAACTGCTGTTTGCTGTGGCAGAGAAATGCATTGAGGGCTACAGAGTTTGAGTGTCCGCCTTTGGGAATAAGCAGGAACCATCATTTGAAGTGGATACGTCCTCCCCTAGCCGCCCGCTGCATTAGGAACATTTAACAACTGACTGTCGCTTTATAACAAGCCCCGTCAGCAGACTAGGCATTGTGGACTCGACCCCCCCCCCCCCCCCCCCGCATCCCTACAGAGGGGAACCGATCAGCTATCTGGAGCTCATACATCTGCACTGCCATTGATGGGAAAGTGTGGTCAATACCTGCAGCAGGTGAGAACTAATCTTTGGTCAGGGGTGAGCATAACATCTCCACTCCACTCTATTTACAGCTGTGGACTTCATGCTTTTGGGAAAAAATCCTTCCCATTGATTCTGAATTTACCAGCTTTATACCATCGATATATGGACCTCAACTCTGCTAATTTCATTTAAGCTTCATTTTATATTACATTTAAATTGCTATTCTTCATTCACTGCCATCTTAGATTGTTTTTATTCTTTTTTATTTTTGGTTACAAATGCTTGTGCAGTAATTATTGTTATTTTATATGTATTCTTAATAAATTGCATTATTTGTTATTTTATAAGCGCTCCTTGTTTGTTGAGTTTATACAAACATTATGCTATTTCTATGTTTAGGCATCCAGTTTGCCATATAGGAGCAGCTATAAAATAAAATAAATTATACAAAGGTGCTAAATTATTTTTAAGTGTTTATAGCGCTCGATTTCTCAGTGGAATCTATTTCCCTGTGGTACTATTGTGTAAGTGAAATTGAAAGTAGTTCCAATAGCAAAAATAAAGCCAACATGAACAAGCTATTACAAAATATTCTGGAAAAGGGAACCATCGCTAAACAGTCATATCGACCATTTACACACTACCTACAGTTCACAAAGATGCCCAAAGACCACTAGGTAAACCTATAGTGGCAGGTACAGTTAGCCTGACAGTTATCCTATCTGAATATATAGATATAAGACTACATCCATTAGTCAGCAAGACTAAATCACATCTAAAAAACATGATAAACACATTAAAGAAGATAAAGAATATCCATTGGGTTGAAGGAATAATTATGGTGCACTTTATACCAACATCTCACACGAAATAGGCATCGAAGCTGTGAAATGGTATTTAGACAAAACAGATTATACAGAAAACAAGAAGGATTTCATTGTACAAGGGATAGAATTTATCATGAAATATAACTCTTTCTATTTTGATGGACACTTCTGCAATCAATTAATTGGAACTGCGATGGGCACAAAATTCGTTCCAAGCTACGTAATCCACTTTATGGCCAAATGGGACGAGAAACAAGTACTGTATGGAGTGGCATAGCTTGGATGAGAAATTGACATCATGGCATTGATTTATTAATTACATACTGTTCATTTGGTAAGGCTTCTGCAATGATTGGAACATCATTTTAGGTTATAATATTTGTGAACAAGAAATATACTTTCTAGATCTTACACTCTACATTGTGGAGGGCAAATTAGAGATAAAGGGGTAAATGTATGAACAGTTGTTATGGGGAAAAGTGGTATCAGTGCACATTATGTGTGCTATACCGCTTCCCCCCATATATGTTAGCTGCAGTGCAGGCAGAGTGACAGGGGCGCTATGCACCCTTGTCCATATCAGTGCTGCTATCTTAAAGATTGCAGGCTGATATGCTTGGGCAATGTATGAACGGACAGCTACATGGTGACAATGCCCATACAACACCGCATGGACAGAGCTGTCCCTGCCTGTGGCAGGTGCCGGCTCCAGACTGCACTGGGGATCTCACGTGAGTAGCGAGATCGCGCGCATGCACATCCCCCTTCTTCAGCAGTCAAGATGTTAATACATCATGTTGATGTCCTTTCCTGCTTTGCCTCGGTAATGATACGTGCCAATATAATATATTTACCCGAAAATTGTATAATAAGCCAACCGACACCAATAATTTCATAGCGAGCATGAGCAAGCATCATAAAAACTTGCTTAATAGTGTGCCCAAAAGCCAGTTTTTGAGACTCAAACTAAATTGTAGCAAGAAAGAAGGGTCCAAAAAACAGATGAATGACGTGGAATATAGGTTCCAGCAAAAAGGCGATGATAGTGAGACTCCAAAGAAATATGGAGAAGTATTGAAAATGAACAGAGAAAAATTACTGGAGAAGAAGACACCACAGATGAATAATAAAGGCTCATTTTACAATGCCTTCATAACTCAATTCACAAGGCAACATAAGAAGCTTGAAGCCTACATTAGGATACACTGGCACCTTCTATTTAAGAATCCCACTTTAAAAGACAGTCATTCTATCCCAGCCGAAGTTCATCTATAGGAGAACAAACTCACAAGGACTTCTGCTAGACATCCAGTAAGAAGCAAAGGCTTCTACAGATGTGGAATATGCCAAGATTGCGAGGAACATAAAACTTCAAAAACAAAATATGAAGAATTTACCAGAAATGGGCGCATTTACAAATTGGACCAATTCACGATGCACTCACCACAAATGTGGTCTACCTGATCGAATGTAGTTTTCATCTTGTATATATAGGAAGAACAAGCAAAGTCTTAAAAACATGATTAAGCGAACATCTAAGGAACATTATAAATGCCTCATCACTCATTCACCCTCCAATGTTTTTAAGGAAAAACATAACTGTTCCCTTAAAATAATCATCAATTTCATGGCAATTGATAACATCAGAAATATATGGAGGAACGGGGACAAGAAATCAAGAAGAGCAAGCTATGAAATGAAATGAAGGATTGAACTTGGACTTTAAACTTAAGTAGTCCTGTAAGTTCTACAATTCTTCAGACAACCGCTGTCACGATCCGGGTATCTGGACGCCATTTCTTACCCATCAGATGCCTCCTAAGGCTGGCTCAGCGCTCCAGGACCGGATCCCATCTGTTATCCTAATGTTCACATTCCTGCATCCTCTCCTGTCTCTCTGAGACGCTGTCACAGTAACGCCTTATTACATCTGGCATGGCGTCTCCCGCGGCCGCCGTCCCTGAGCTTCTGCATGCAGAGTGTCAGAGTGGCGATTACGTCAGCCGCGGCCTCCGCTGTGTCCGCGTGGTTGGATGTGCACTTGTCAGCCTGGCGTCTCCTGTCTCCAGTGGCCGGCGCCGCCATTACTGTTTTCATTACCACATGGATTACAAACCAAACTTCCCTCCAAGTGTCTGCATGGGCGCAGCCATCTTGGATTCTGTCAGCTGATCATTTCCTCCAATCTGTTGTCAGTATTGTTAATCTGCATAATTGCCTAGCCAATCCCTTCCTTGCTGCAGGTATAAATACACTGTGCCTGAGCAAGGAAGGCGTCAGTGCTTTGGTTGTCAAACCTAGTTCCTGTTTGTCTCTCTCCTGTGATTGTCTTCCAGGTTCCAGCTCCTGTCTCAAGACTTCCACCATAGAGACCCGCACCAGCATTCCACCTGCGGTGTAGCCTGACTCTCCAATCCATTGTGGATTCATCTGTTTCCAGCTACAACATTACCTGCTTCCAGCTCAGCTTCCAGCAGAGTACAGCTTCCCTTAAAGGGCCGGTGTCCTTTCTACACTTTACCACTCTCCACCGGTATTATTATTTCTCCGCTCTCAAGTTCTACATTTCAGTTCATATTTCATCGCTCCCAAGTTCATTTATTATTTAACTGGTTCCAGCCAGTATCCACTCCGTGCTAACAACAGTCTGGTTCCAGCCAGTATCCACAGCAGCTGTTTTACCTTCAGCAACCCAGCTTTTCCTGGAACACCAGCTGGCACAATCCTGGGTTATCTCCATTGCTACAGTCGGGCCTGGTAAGGACTTTCCATCTAGAAGATCATAAGAACTATCTCACACTACCAGTGCCCTGTGGCTCCTGCCATCCTGTAGTACCCAGGAACTGTATTTATTATTTGCTGACTTTTACGTTTTCTTTTACTGCTGCTGTGTTGCGGAGTTGTCATAATAAACATCATTGACTTTTATCTAAGTTGTCGTGGTCACGCCTTCGGGCAGTTATTATTCATGTTACTTACATGTCCAGGGGTCTGATACAACCTCCCAGGTTCCGGTACATCTCAGCCCCTACAACTGAGGCTGCCTCCCGTCAGCTCAGGCCCTCAGTTGTGACAGTAAGCACTGACCTAATGAATCCAGCCGGAGACCAGGATCAAGCGGCCAGGCCGATGCAAGAACTGGCAGCCCGACTAGAACATCAGGAGGCTGCACAGGGCCACATCATCCGCTGTCTCCAGGATCTCTCTACTCGGCTGGATGGGATTCAGACAACTCTCCGTGGATCAGGCGCATCTGGTGCGTCAACCACAGTGACTCCAGCTATAACCCCACCCACCTTACCCATTTCTGCTCCACGTCTTCATCTTCCAACGCCAGCAAAATTTGACGGATCTCCAAGACTCTGCAGGGGATTTCTCAACCAGTGTGAGATTCAGTTTGAGCTACAACCTGGCAATTTTCCCAGTGACCGTACAAAAATTGCCTACATCATCTCTCTTCTCAGTGGCTCCGCCCTTGACTGGGCATCACCGTTATGGGAGAGGTCCGACACCCTGCTATCTTCTTACACTGCATTCGTGTCAACATTCAGGCGCATCTTCGACGAGCCAGGCCGGGTAACCTCAGCTTCATCCGAGATTCTCCGTTTACGCCAGGGGTCACGTACTGTAGGACAATATCTGATACAGTTCCAGATCCTGGCATCCGAACTGGCATGGAACGACGAGGCCCTGTATGCTGCATTCTGGCATGGCTTATCTGAGCTTATTAAAGATGAGTTAGCTACCAGAGACTTACCTTCTAAGTTAGATGAGCTAATCTCACTCTGCACGAAAGTTGATTTACGTTTCAGAGAGAGAGCAACTGAGCGTGGAAGATCATCTGCTCCAAAATCTTCTGCTCCTCCTCCTCGTCAACTGTCACCATCTAAAGATGAGCCCATGCAAATTGGCCGTTCCCGTTTAACTCCTGCTGAGCGCCGAAGACGTCTCTCTGAGTCTCTTTGTCTTTACTGTGCAGCTCCGTCTCACACCATCAATGCCTGTCCCGAACGTCCGGGAAAACTCCAAACCCTAGCTCGCCCAGGAGAGGGCCGGCTAGGAGTAATGATCTCCTCTCCATCTCCTCATGATTGTAATCTCCCAGTCTCGCTTCAAGTTGCTCAACGTTATCGGAACGTCATTGCTCTCCTTGATTCCGGAGCAGCTGGGAACTTTATTACTGAAGCCTATGTTAAACGGTGGTCCCTACCCACCGAGAGACTTCCTTCCTCCTTTTCCTTAACTGCCGTGGATGGCAGTAAAATTTTTGATACTGTTATTGCTCTAAGGACTCTACCAGTTCGTCTGAGAGTGGGAGTTCTTCATTCCGAACTTATTTCACTTTTAGTGATTCCAAGAGCCACACATCCTGTGGTCCTGGGCCTTCCATGGCTCCGTCTTCACAATCCTACAATTGATTGGACGACTACGCAAATCCTGGCATGGGGTTCCTCCTGTGCAGAGACATGTTTGTTTAAAGTATTGCCTGTCTGTTCTTCCTCCCCCAGGTCGTCTGATGTTCCACCTCCTCCATATCAAGATTTCACGGATGTGTTCAGTAAAGCTTCTGCTGATATCCTTCCTCCTCATAGAGAATGGGACTGCCCGATTGATCTCGTTCCAGGGAAGGTTCCACCTCGAGGCCGAACTTATCCGTTGTCTCTGCCTGAGACGCATTCTATGGAGGAATACATTAAAGAGAACCTAGCAAAGGGGTTCATTCGACCTTCTTCTTCCCCAGCCGGCGCAGGCTTCTTTTTTGTAAAAAAGAAAGATGGTGGTCTGCGGCCGTGCATCGACTACAGAGGTTTGAACGACATTACCATCAAGAACCGTTATCCTTTACCCCTGATTACTGAGCTCTTTGACAGAGTTAGCGGAGCTACCATCTTTACAAAGCTGGACTTGCGAGGTGCATACAATCTCATCCGGATCCGTGAGGGTGACGAGTGGAAGACCGCCTTTAACACCCGTGACGGACATTATGAGTACCTCGTCATGCCCTTCGGATTGAGCAATGCTCCAGCTGTCTTCCAGCATTTTGTCAATGAGATTTTCAGAGACATTCTATACCGTCATGTCGTGGTCTATCTAGACGATATCCTCATTTTTGCCAACGATTTAGAGGAACATCGTTTTTTGGTTAAAGAGGTTCTGTCCCGTCTCCGTGTCAATCATCTCTATTGCAAATTAGAAAAATGCGTCTTTGAAGTCAAGTCCATTCCGTTTCTAGGGTACATTGTGTCCGGTTCCGGACTAGAGATGGATCCTGAGAAACTACAAGCAATTCAGAATTGGCCGGTACCCTTAACCCTCAAAGGGGTCCAGAGGTTCTTAGGGTTCGCCAATTATTACCGAAAGTTTATACGAGACTTTTCCACCATTGTGGCGCCTATTACTGCTTTCACCAAGAAGGGTGCTAACCCGTCCAAGTGGTCTGAAGAAGCCATGCAAGCTTTTCATCTTTTAAAACAGAGGTTCATCTCTGCGCCTGTCCTGAAACAGCCTGACATCGACTCTCCTTTCATCCTAGAGGTGGATGCCTCCTCCGTTGGAGTAGGAGCGGTGTTATCTCAGAGGGCTAAAGATGGCCATTTACATCCTTGCAGTTTCTTCTCCCGGAAGTTCTCCCCAGCTGAGCGCAACTATGCCATTGGCGACCAGGAGTTGCTAGCCATCAAGCTCGCTCTAGAAGAGTGGAGGTATCTGTTGGAGGGAGCTTCTCATTTAATCACCATACTTACAGACCACAAGAACCTTTTATACCTGAAGGGCGCACAATGTCTCAACCCTCGTCAGGCCAGATGGGCACTTTTCTTTTCCAGGTTCGACTTTAAACTCCAGTTCTGTCCGGGCTCTCAGAATCGCAAGGCCGATGCCCTTTCCCGCTCATGGGAGCAAGAAAATGAGTCAGAGTCTTCAGACAAGCATCCTATTATAAATCCGTTGGCATTCTCCACGGTAGGGATGGACTCTACGCCCCCATCAGGGAAAAGTTTTGTGAAGCCGATGCTAAGGAAGAAGCTCATGCATTGGGCCCATGCTTCCCGTTTTGCCGGACATACAGGTATCCAAAAAACCCTGGAGTTTATCTCTAGGTCCTATTGGTGGCCAACTCTGAAAAAGGACGTCTTGGAGTTTATTGCATCTTGCCCAAAGTGTGCCCAACATAAAGTATCCCGCCAGTCGCCTGCGGGGCAACTGGTTCCACTATCCGTTCCCCGTCGACCATGGACCCACTTGTCGATGGATTTCATTACAGACTTACCCATGTGCAACAAGTTCAATACCATCTGGGTGGTAGTTGACCGGTTCACCAAGATGGCACACTTCATTCCTCTCACCGGTCTTCCGTCAGCTTCCAAGTTGGCTCAAGTATTCATACAAGAGATCTTCCGACTCCACGGTCTTCCTGAAGAAATTATCTCAGATCGAGGAGTTCAATTCACAGCCAAATTCTGGCGAAGTTTATGTCAAGTCCTCCAAGTCAAGCTAAAGTTTTCCACGGCTTACCATCCTCAGACCAATGGTCAAACCGAGAGGGTGAATCAGGACTTGGAGGCCTTCCTCCGCATCTATGTGTCCTCCTCTCACGATGACTGGGTTCAATTACTTCCCTGGGCCGAGTTCTGTCATAACAACCAGTATCATTCTTCATCTGCTTCAACACCATTCTTCACTAACTTTGGATTCCACCCTAAAGTTCCTGAGTTCCAACCGCTTCCAGCAACTTCTGTTGCCGCAGTGGATATCACCTTGCATCAGTTTGCCAATATCTGGAAGAGCGTACGATCAGCTCTGCTCAAGGCATCGTTCAGGTACAAGAAGTTTGCGGATAAGAAGCGTCGAGCAGTTCCTGCTCTCAAGGTGGGTGATCGGGTATGGTTATCCACGAAGAATTTGAGGTTAAGAGTTCCCAGTATGAAGTTTGCACCTCGCTATATCGGTCCTTTCAAGATTGAACAAGTCATCAATCCTGTTGCTTACAGACTCCAGTTGCCTCCCTTCTTAAAAATACCCAGGACATTCCATGTTTCCCTGTTGAAACCGCTGATCTTGAATCGGTTTCATTCCTCACTTCCTCCAACTCCGAAAGTCCAAACTCAACGAGGCGTTGAGTATGAAGTGGCCAAGATCCTGGACTCACGTCACCGTTACGGTCAACTACAATATCTTATTGACTGGAAGGGTTATGGTCCTGAGGAACGTTCATGGACCAATGCTTCTGATGTCCATGCTCCTGCCTTGGTCGGGAGATTCCATTCCAAGTTTCCTCAAAAGCCAAAGAAGTGTCCTGGGGCCACTCCTAAAGGGGGGGGTGCTGTCACGATCCGGGTATCTGGACGCCATTTCTTACCCATCAGATGCCTCCTAAGGCTGGCTCAGCGCTCCAGGACCGGATCCCATCTGTTATCCTAATGTTCACATTCCTGCATCCTCTCCTGTCTCTCTGAGACGCTGTCACAGTAATGCCTTATTACATCTGGCATGGCGTCTCCCGCGGCCTCCGCCGCCGTCCCTGAGCTTCTGCATGCAGAGTGTCAGAGTGGCGATTACGTCAGCCGCGGCCTCCGCTGTGTCCGCGTGGTTGGATGTGCACTTGTCAGCCTGGCGTCTCCTGTCTCCAGTGGCCGGCGCCGCCATTACTGTTTTCATTACCACATGGATTACAAACCAAACTTCCCTCCAAGTGTCTGCATGGGCGCAGCCATCTTGGATTCTGTCAGCTGATCATTTCCTCCAATCTGTTGTCAGTATTGTTAATCTGCATAATTGCCTAGCCAATCCCTTCCTTGCTGCAGGTATAAATACACTGTGCCTGAGCAAGGAAGGCGTCAGTGCTTTGGTTGTCAAACCTAGTTCCTGTTTGTCTCTCTCCTGTGATTGTCTTCCAGGTTCCAGCTCCTGTCTCAAGACTTCCACCATAGAGACCCGCACCAGCATTCCACCTGCGGTGTAGCCTGACTCTCCAATCCATTGTGGATTCATCTGTTTCCAGCTACAACATTACCTGCTTCCAGCTCAGCTTCCAGCAGAGTACAGCTTCCCTTAAAGGGCCGGTGTCCTTTCTACACTTTACCACTCTCCACCGGTATTATTATTTCTCCGCTCTCAAGTTCTACATTTCAGTTCATATTTCATCGCTCCCAAGTTCATTTATTATTTAACTGGTTCCAGCCAGTATCCACTCCGTGCTAACAACAGTCTGGTTCCAGCCAGTATCCACAGCAGCTGTTTTACCTTCAGCAACCCAGCTTTTCCTGGAACACCAGCTGGCACAATCCTGGGTTATCTCCATTGCTACAGTCAGGCCTGGTAAGGACTTTCCATCTAGAAGATCATAAGAACTATCTCACACTACCAGTGCCCTGTGGCTCCTGCCATCCTGTAGTACCCAGGAACTGTATTTATTATTTGCTGACTTTTACGTTTTCTTTTACTGCTGCTGTGTTGCGGAGTTGTCATAATAAACATCATTGACTTTTATCTAAGTTGTCGTGGTCACGCCTTCGGGCAGTTATTATTCATGTTACTTACATGTCCAGGGGTCTGATACAACCTCCCAGGTTCCGGTACATCTCAGCCCCTACAACTGAGGCTGCCTCCCGTCAGCTCAGGCCCTCAGTTGTGACAACCTCCTACCTTGATACCCCACTTAAGCTCATACATAGGAAGTGGGGAGTTGTGATCCATAGCCTCTTTTCAACATATTTTTCTGCTGTATCCCTATACTTCTCTACTCTAAATATGACTGAATCTGTGCAGATTCATTTACTTAGTGGGTCATTAGCCAGTGAACATTTCTTAATTTGGTATGTATGATATAATTTCATAATTACAAATGTTTTACATATCTTCATTCATCATTTTACATATTATCTTATTTATGTTATTTATTATTCATTCAAAATGTATACACATATTAAGAGGTTTTTACTTATCTGCTATCAGCAGTGTATATTAGCACTGTAACACTGTATGTACATATCCCCTTTTTATTACATTCAAATCCCTGTATTTATATATATATATATATATATATATATATATATATACTTTCATACAGTATATATATATATATATACAGGTTGAGTATCCCATATCCAAATATTCCGAAATACGGAATATTCTGAAATACGGAATTTTTTGAGTGAGAGTGAGATAGTGAAACCTTTGTTTTCTGGTGGCTCAATGTACACAAACTTTGTTTAATACACAAAGTTATTAAAAATATTGTATTCTAAGACCCTCAGGCTGTGTGTGTAAGGTGTATATGAAACATAAATGAATTGTGTGAATGTACACACACTTTGTTTAATGCACAAAGTTATTAAAAATATTCGCTAAAATGACCTTCAGGCTGTATGTATTAGATGTATATGAAACATAAATGCATTCTGTGCTTAGACTTGGGTCCCATCTCCATGATATCTCATTATGGTATGCAATTATTCCAAAATACGGAAAAATCCCATATCCAAAATACCTCTGGTCCCATGCATTTTGGATAAGGGATACTCAACCTGTATATATATATATATATATATATATATATATATATATATATATATATATTATTTTGGCAAGGGAACTGTAGGAAAATGGCTGCCTATATATCCCTATGAGGCTCTGGGAAAATGCCCACCGTCTACATATGAAAAATATTACCTCTACTAAAAGAACAGATACCACGTCACAACAAGAGACCATGTGACTGTGCTGAGCCACCACTTCCAATTGCGTTCCAAATGATGATCCACGGAATAGAGTTTAAATGTATTTTAAGTTTACTACTTTGTATGTGGCACACTCAGTACAGCGTTTTCTCCCCCAGGGGACTGGCAGCCACTACATTGACTAAGAACAGACAGCTGGCAGTACCCCCACCACACCGGAAGTCCAGAACAGGCACTTCCGGTTCAGGCTGCACCATATTCTCTTTGACCTTATGTTGAAATCCTGTTTATCATCATTTTATGTAGATTATTCTACTTAAAAGATCATAGTGTAAGTGTGAGATTATTAGACATATGATATTGTTTTTAAGTGAATGTATGTAGTCTGGGTCACAGGGTGACCTGTAACCCAGAAGTTAATATCCTGAAATGTTTAAATAGCACTCCCAGCTCCAGGGGCGGATTGGCCATAGGACTCACCAGGAAGATTCCTGGTAGGCTGGCGTGTCAGTGGGGCCTGTTTTGTATGTTGTTATGTGGCCCCACCACCACATGACAGGCAGCCCAGCGCACTCCGCACACTGCATTGTCCCCATTCATTCTGTTATTCCATCTCAGCAGTACAGCAACTCTGCCGTCCAGTGATGCTGCCATGACTGCACGGTATGCTATACCTCTTGGGCCAGGGCCACTTCTACAAAATTTTACAGGGCCACTTTTAGTTCCCAATCCGCCCCTGGTCTCAGACACAACGGCAGCAAAAGACTCAAAGAAGACCGCAACTGTGTACAATCAGGCCCTATGAGGAGTGATCTCACCCACTCAACAGACCCCACCCCCTTATAAGACCACACCTCCATTAGGGCTGCTACCATAAATTTCCCAGGCTGGTTTTCCATCCCAATCCACCCCTGCGCAGCTCACTTCTACTCCCACTTCAATACAGTGATAGTAGAGTGTGCAAACTAAATTTCTATTTGATAAGAACTTGACAAAGAGTGTACAACATAGAAAAACCCTCTCTTTTTTTCCCCTGTACATGGTTACAAGTGAATGTGAATTCTTTCCACAGGAGTGGATGTACAATAATTGTGTGGTTATAAATCTTCCAAGGAGAGTATTAGTGACACAACAATCATAGAGTACAGCATTGTTTGTGTGGAGTCAATTAAAATTGAAGTATATGATGAAAAAGGTTATACTGCTGTGATATTAGTGAGAATGGTATTAATGATGCGTATCATGTAAAAGCATAGTCAGTATTTATTAAACAGGATCAATTAGAATTGTACTTTTTAGACATTGCAAAAAATAAAATAATATTTTTAATTTGTGTTTATGTATTTTATAAGTGGAATTGTATGTATTTTTATGGCTATATTTTTTGTATTTAATAAAATGTACTAAAAGTACAGAAAATTGTGTGATTATATCTATCCAACAAGCAGCGCTTCCTGATAAGCTCTCTATTTGTTATTCCCGAAATGCATTGAAGCAGAAACAGGCAGAAACAGCAGTGCTACCTGTGTACTTTGTAAGAAGCAGATCCAGATTCCAGTGGAAAGAAGGAGCCCTGAGATCAGTTCCAGAGCCTGCATCTCGTAATATAACATCTGATGGGCCTACTTTACATGAAGAATCTGGTAAACCGTTGTGCTTGATATACTGTGTTAATTTTTATTATTTTATAAGAAATCATTTTATATTATTACACTATTTTATCTCATTGTGTCACGAATATGCCAATAATACATATGTTAAAAATCTGTGGAGACAAAGAATTACAGAGAGATGTAAGGGAGTACCATTTTATTCGGGTGGTCTTCAGTATGCCGACTGTCAGGATCCCGGCGCACAGCATACCGGCGCCGGGATCCCGACAGCCGGCATACCGACACTTATTCTCCCTCGTGGGGGTCCACGACCCCCCTGGAGGGAGATTAAAATAGCGTGGCGTGCGTAGCGCGCCACCGTGCCCGTAGCGTGGCGAGCACAGCGAGCCCGCAAGGGGCTCATTTGTGCTCGCCACACTGTCGGTAAGCCGGCGGTCGGGCTCCCGGCGCCGGTATGCTGGTCGCCGGGAGCCCGATCGCCGGCATACCGTAGTGAACCCATTTTATTCATATTATACACATCATATATATATATATATATACTCTGTATATATACTGAAGGTGTTTATCCATTTGGCCTCAGCGCACCTCAAGATCTACTATTTGTATAACACAATGAGATGTTTTCCCTTATAGTAAGTGATGTAATTGGAATAATGGCAAAGAATATATTTTCTCATATCTGCCCATGAACATATTTGCTTATGTTGTAACATAACAGTTCCAACTACCTGAATATACAATAGTTATCATCTTGATATAAGAAGTGGGTTTACTTGGATATGGTGTATATATTTGGGCAAGTCATAAAGTTTGTGTTGGGGAATTTATTAAATTCCTCATTGATCCAAGAGTTGGATTATACTAATTGAATAAGGTCATCAACCTTCATCTTGATAGCAGAAATGGGGAGATATCAACTTTCCTATAAGTCAACTGATCAGATAGTTGTCTCCTGATTTCTAGGTCATAGAAGTCAAGGGCCTTGATGACCACTGCTCTTCTGATGTCTGCTATTCTAATGACAATTGTGTCATCCTTTTAAAGGGAATTTAATATCTAATAAAACGTTGCTGTGTTTGAGTGAGCTGCACCAGAAAGAAAAACTCTTCCTGTTGTTTTTTTTAACTCCAGTCTTTTATAATTTAATGTATATTATATTTTAAGAGTGTGTTTTTTTGTTCTGTTTTTGAGAGGCAGTGTGTATTACTGTACTTACTGAGTATGGTTAGCTGCCCCTCAAAATAATAATTGCAAAAAAGACAATTTTTTTCTCTTGTGTCTAAAAAAACTTCAGGCATGTATAATTCAATTTATATAATAGTTCAAGAGAAAGGGGTATTACTGTACTTATTGGGTGTGGTGGTGACCCTGGGAACTGAATCCCAAAACAATGAAAAAATATATATTTTTTTTTCTGGTGTCAAAAAAACTCTCAAGGGACTTATGTGATAGCCTGTGAGATGCAGGCTGTGCGGGGAATTCCTTTATTTTTAAAGCAGCAATCACAAGGCAAAGCCAGATTGGTTTTGCCTTGTATATGATTACCACTTTAAAAACATGGGCATACTCGCTAGAATTTCCACACAGCTTGCATCTCGCCCCCAAGTCTTTTAATAAAACAGTATGGTGAAGATAACAGTCCCATATTTCCCTATCTCATTGTACGTGTGATGGCAGTTAAGTTCAACTCTATTAGGTTTATTGCTGTCCTGGCATAAAACAATTACGGATCAGTCAAAAGAAAAACAGGAGCAACCCAGTGATAGTGCTTGTTAAATATTTACCTTTACAAAAGTTCCAGGATTAGAAGAAGGCATAAGAAAGAGACCTCCAAAGCAAGAAAACATCACCAACATGCCATACACCACACACAATGATAAGGAAATATAGCATGTGCAGAGAGAGTTAGATTTGGGTGGGGTGTGTTCAATCTGCAATCTAATTTGCAGTGTACAAATAAAGCAGCCAGTATTTACCCTGCACAGAAATAAAATAACCCACCCAAATCTAACTCTCTCTGCACATGTTATATCTGCCTCCCCTGCAGTGCACATGGTTTTGCCCAATTGCTATCAAAAATCCTGCTGCGATCAACTTGGAATTACCCCCCATGGCCTTTATTTGCATTTGGTCATCTTGCTACCTCTATATTTAATTGGCTAAGCAATTTTTTTGTGAGAGCAACTCCCCCAAAATGACTGATCTTGATGGTTTCAGATGTCATTCTATACTGGGTGGGATGTAGATATGCAATAAGGTTGCAGAATTTTGATAAGTGGTCAGATTGTTGAGCAGTAACACATCAAAGGTGTACTTTTTTCCCATAGAAAAAGCCTTGAGTGGGTGGTGCGCAATCTTTTTTTTTTTTTTGCTCAATTTCGAGCAACAGTTAAGTAGTTGCTTTTTATGGAACTATCATGGCCAAACACAGTCAGGCATCTTCTGTAACCTTGTATGCATCAACTTCTCGATAGTCTAAGGGTGTCCAAAGGTGCAATATGTGATTTCTGATCCTGACACTATAATCATAGAGAGGACTTCAACCACCATTTCTTTACCCTCTGGAAACATGAAGATGATTAGTAGTAAAAGTGATGATAGATTGATTTATTTACTGTTAATTATATAGCACAGCATATTCTGTTGCACTTTACAATTGGAATCAACAGTGATAAGACAAACTGGATAATAACAGACAGACATCGAGGTAGGAAGGCCTTGCTTGCAAGCTTATGATCTGTAAGGAAATAGGAAAGACACACAAGGATAGGCTATAGCATAGCGGTACCACCAGATTGCAAAGACAGTCCTGATGGGATGTAATTAGATATGAATGCTTCTGAAAGTTATGTGGTCGGTTCCGGGATTTGATGGGCTTGTCGGAAGAGGTGCATTTTCACAGAATGCTTGAAAGTTTGGAGGCTAGAGGAGAGCCTTATAGTTCATGGGAGCAGTGGCGGAACTAGCGAGCAGTGGGCCCAGGTGCAACAAAATGCTTTGCCCCCCCATCCCGTCCAAGTCCACCCCCTCACCCCTGGAGAGTATCTGGTGAGGGGAATCTGCTCAGGGCCAGGGAAATGGATACCTAGCAAAAGTGCCGTAACTAGACATTTTAGTGCTGTGTGCAAGAAATGGCATTGGTGCCCCCCCTTATTGAAAAATAGGGACAGAGCGCGCCGTAGGCGCGCCAACAATATAGGGGCGTTGCTTCATGGGGTAGGGGTGTGGCCACAAAAAAATACCAATTCATATTACGGTGCACAGTAGTCTCCATTATTCAAATTATGCCGCACAGTAGCGCCACTACACCAGGTAGGGCCCCTTTTCCACATTACGGCGGACAGATTCCCCTTTTTACGCATTACGTCAGACAGTGTCCTCTTTTTACACATTACGGCAGACAGCATCCCCTTTTTTACACATTACGGCAGACAGTGCCCCTTTTTTACACATTACAGCAGACAGTGTCCCCTTTTAACACATTACTGCAGACAGCATCCCCTTTTAACACATTATGGCAGACAGCGTCCCTTTTTTACACATTACGGCAGACAGAGTCCCCCTTTTTACACATTACGATAGAAAGAAAGAAAGAAAGAAAGAAAGAAAGAAAGAAAGAAAGAAAGAAAGAATAGATTATACTTACTGGCTCCTCTGTGCAGGCAGATGATGATCCCAGGCAGGCAGGGAAGGAGGAGGAGGGAGGGGGACTCGGGAGCCGCAGCGCAGTGTAATTGGTGGAGGCGCCGCTGCCCCTCTCCTTCCACATAGGCTGGCTGTCGCTGCTGGGATGAGAGATGCGCTTCCCAGCATTCACAGCGGCAGAGGACAGCCTATATGGAAGGAGAGGGGCAGCTGCAGCAGCGCCTCCACCAATCACATTGCGCTGCTGCGGCTCCAGTTCCCCTCCCTCCTCCTCCTCCATCTCCCCGTGGTGTGGCTGTGTCCCTGTGCTGAGCAGGGACGTGCAGTCAGGGGAGGCAGGGGAGGCAGTGCCTCCCCTGTCATAATGATTAAGATAATACAAGGAAGATGCATATGACACATATTCTGTGCCATATGTATCTTCTTAATATTATTCTTAGTGTTGCTGTTTTTTATATGTGTTTGGGAGGCACCGATCGTGGTGCCTCCCGTTGTCACTGGGAAAAGTATGGGGAGCGGGGGGCGGGCACGGGCGGGGACTAGCCATGGGCTGTAAAAGCCCATTGAAAATATATGGGAAAGCGGCACCATTAGTGGTGCCGCTTTCATACAGGGACGTGCTTTCAACCTATGAAAGCACGTCCCTGTCAGTGAGGCCACAGTGATTGGCCAGCGGATCCGTCACTGGATCCGCTGTCAATCACTGTGTCGGCGACGCTGGCGGAGGAGGTGCGGGCGGCTGTATGCGGCGAAGATGCGGGCGGCGGGATGCGGCGGTGGAGCGGGCGTCGGCGGTGCGGGTTGCGGCGGCGGTGCGGCGGCGTAAATTACCTTTATCCTGCAGAGTTTGGCAGCGGAGCGGTTCCAGTTTCAAAAATGGCGCCTCAGCGTCATTTTTGAAATTCAAGATGGCCGCCGCGAGCCAATCACGGCTCGCCGCGTCATCGCCCCACCCCCTCCGGCTGACTTATATAAGTCAGCGCGAGGCGGAGGAGAGTCAGTCCGACGGTGGAGGAGGAGCTGTGAAGAGCTCCTGAAGAATGAAGACGCCGGAAGTCCTGGCTGGGCGGCGGCTATGCAAAAGAGCTTAGCAGCCGCCGCCCACCAGGTGAAGACGCTGGAAGCCCTGGGGAGGTGGCGCCCCCCCCAGGTGAAGACGCCGGAAGCCCTGGGAAGGCGGCGGCCACGCAAAAGAGCTTGAAGGCCGCCGCCCCCAGGTGAAGATCCAGTTTAATAAAGCTTATTTTCAAGACAGTGTGGTGTTTTTATTTTAATATTTTCTTTACAGGTGGACTACAGGTGCCAGCGGGCACTTTATGTCCGGGCATGCTGGCACTTGTGGTTCTCCAAGTGCCAGCATGCTGGGGCAGGCTTGCTGGGACCTGTAGGCTACCTGTAAAGAACAATATTACTATTCTTTGCAGGTGGACTACAGGTGCCAGCAGGCCCTTTGTGTCCGGGCATACTGGCACTTGTGGTTCTCCAAGTGCCAGCATGCTGGGGCAGGCTTGCTGGGACCTGTAGGCCACCTGTAAAGAACAATATTAACACACAATGAACCCCGCACCCACCGCCACCAGGGGTGTGGGGCATAGCACTGGGCTATCAGCCCAGTGCTGGTTATTGCTCGGGAGGGGGGACCCCATTTTTATTTTTTGGGGTTCCCGCTTTCCGAGGAATTCCAACCCTGGGCTGACTGGCTGGGGGGCAGATTAATGTTATGGCAGGGGGACCCCACACTGAGTGTCTCCCCTGCTATGGCATTACTCCCCCTGGCTGGTTCTGCCTAGTGCTGGTTTTCCTGATGTGTTGGGGGACCACACTTTTTTCTTTTTTTTTCTTCAGGGGGGGGGGGGGGGGGAGAGCTTGTTAGCTGCCAGTGCCTCCCCAACCAGTGACCTCACCGCACGTCACTGGTGCTGAGTGCGCTCTCTCCTCCTTGGCGGCCCGCAGCGACAGGCGGCATGTAATGAGTCAGTTTGACTCATTACATGCCGCGCTAGCTTGGGCCCCTTCACAGTGGCGGGCCCCAGTGCAAGGCACCGCTTGCACTGGTGGTAGTTCCACCACTGCATGGGAGGGCATTCCATACTGTGGGTGCTGGCCAAATAAAGTTCTGCAATTGTGAATGGGAGTGAGAAATCCATGCAATTGTGAGACGCAGATCTTGTGCAGAGCGGAGAGGTTGAGTTAGGAGATATTCTGAGATAAGCAAAGAGATATATGTTGGTTTAGTTTGGTTAATAGTTTTATATGTGAGTAGAAATATTTTATAATGAATACGGTAGAACATGGGCAACCAATGGAGGGACTGACAGAGTGGATCAGCAGACAATAAACATCTTGCTAGCATGATCAGCCTCACAGCTGCATTCAAAATGTATTGTAGTGGTGAGAATCTCTTCTTGGGAAGACCAGTAAGGATACTATTGCAATAATCAATGCGGGAGATAATGAGAGCATGGATTACAGTTTTGCAATGTCTTGTGTAAGATAAGGTCGTATTTTGGATATGCTTTTTTAGATGCATATAACATGATTTAGAGACAGATTAAATGTGTGGAACAAAGGACAGTTCAGAGTCAAGGATGACACCTAGGCAACAAGCTTGTGGGGTAGGGTAGATTGTTGATGATGATGATGATGATGATGATGATTATGATGATGGTATAGACATAGTGTAGATACTGAGATTCTACTTTGTAAGTGTACTTGATTAGGGGGATAAATATGTATCTGACACTAATGAGGATGTTGATGATAAATGTGCTGGACAAGAAGAATTTGATAAAATTCAGGAGTTGATGTTGTTTGGGTTAAAGTAAGTTAGCAACCAGTGGCATAAATTATTGCCAGTGAAAAGAAGAAGTCAAACTGACTGCTCCCTTATCCAGGATTCCTAAGAAGAATCCTTGCTGTGGCTGCAGCTGTTGCTGCTGCAGTTGAATCTTCATCACAGAAGATGAAGACTAATAGTTTTACACAACAATTGTCTGTGAAAAAATTAGAGATGAGCGGGTTCGGTTTTACTCGGTTCTCAAAACGGCATCTTATTGGCTCACGGATGTCACGTGTTTTGGATAGCCAATAGAAAAAATCCGGATAAAAACGAACTGGCGTTAATTCTGGCGTTAAATCTGAACCCGCTCATCTCTAGAAAAAATAAACTGAAATTGGAAACAAGTATCACAGCCGCCATCCTAGTACATCACTGAATCCATGATGGCTATGTTAGCATCAAACAAATGCCTGCTTTCAATGTATTTGCTTTTAGGTGATTAGTGTCCATACTACCGAATTCCATCTTGATCATGATCTATTTTCCTGTACAGGAAAAAGTTATTATTTGCCTGCTAAATGCCATTGTATTGACTATCCAGTTAACTACAGATATGTGGACAAGCTTTTACTTGTCAAACTAAAGATAACATAATTCTGTCAGCCCACTGGGTGGGTGTATTGCCTTCAGAAGCAGCCATATCTAACACATAACACCAGGTCATTCACAGACAGGCTACTCTCTGTATCACTGGCTTCACTAAGAAGCATACGATTGTCAATTTGTTGAATAATCTCACACATAGCAAATTGGCTTACCCTCTCCTCAGAAAACATAACTTCTGATAATGCAAGTAACATTGTACATGCATTGCAATCAGCAGAGTTTCAACTTTGTTTTGTGCACTCAAACTTGGTGGTTCAGAAATTCTTAAAAACTGATAGGTCCACTTAGGACATGTTGGGTGTGGCCTGTATCATTTTTGCTATAGTATCTGGGGGAACAGCAACAAGCCATCATTATGTGCTGTACACATCAAGTCATGATATAGGGAAAGCAGGGTCAGTGCTGTTTCTAGACAATTTGGCTCCCAGTTCAAGCATTAAAAAAATGCAACCCCCCCCCCCCCCCCCTCCCGCATAGACATTCAAAAGTGCGGCGCCAAACCCATGGACATTAAAAAATGATTTTGTGCAAACCAATGGTGCCGAAGCATGACCTCGCTAAAATGGGCATGGCCTCACTAAAATGGGCATGGCCTCGCAGGAAAAGACTACCTTACACCCCAGTTTTTGACCCTGCAACAACAGACACGGCCACAACAGGGGAAAAAAATGTTCCACCATATTAAGCCCCCTGCACCATATTATGCCCCCTGCACCATATTATGCCACACTCTGCACTGCCTGTGATACATTATGCCCTACAGTAAAGTTTCTAATTACTTTTAAATTATCTGTCATTGCCAGGGGTTTCATGCACTGGGTGTCATGCTCGTTGCCAGGGATTTCATGCTCTGGGTGTCAGACTCATGTGCTGGGTGTCATGCTCGATTCCAGGGGTTTCATGGTCTGGGATCCATGCTTGTTGCCAAGGGTAATGCCAGTTGCCAAGGGTAATGCTTGTTGCCAAGGGTAATGCTCCTCTTGGAATTGATCAGCTGATGATCATGGAAACCCCACCTAACCTTATTGTATAATCTGTGGGCAGCACCCGTAAAATTATTATTAGTATTCAAAGCAGGATCAAGACCCACCTGAGGACTCACTTGAGGAAGGGGAGCAGAATATCAGCACTGGCGGGCTGCTCCCCTTTCACCCTCTAGCATAGTACTCCGCTCGGGGCAAAGTTTTGCAAAATTACATGGTTGCAAAATGTGGGTGGCTTTGTCAATATCCAAAACACGGTGATAATTCACAACCAAAACCAAAACCAAAACATGGAGGACTACACACATACAGAGCAGCATCAAGTGAGACAGTTGGAACAAATGCCTGACACTGTGGCATAATCCATCACAATTGGGACGTTCGTGCCAGAATCAGAGCAGTTAGCAGACTGTGGTACTCTCTCCTTCCTGTTCTTGCAGGTTTGACTACATGGTTCTACATAGAAACACAAAAACATAGAATTTGACATAGAAACTTAGAATTTGAAAGCAGTTAAGTACCACTTGGCCTATCAAGGGGTAAATTTACTAAGACGGGAGTTCTATTTAAGATGGGATGTTGTCCATAGCAACCAATCACATTTCATGTAGATAAATGAGAAGCAGAATCTGATTGGTTGCTATGGGCAACATCCCATCTTAAATAGAACTCCTATCTTAGTAAATTTATCCCCTAGTCTGCCCATGTGCATACATGGTGTCTTCATTTCAGTTAGTGTTTGCCCATGGTCCTGTAATGTTAAGTCCAGGTTAGGGAAAAAAAGATTCTCTACACCTACGTGTGAACCCTATAGGCTTTCCCTCACCCATCCTATTATTAAATCAATGGCACCCATCTTTAAAAATTAAGACTCCTTCATCCCTAACCAAACTAACACTAAATTAATTGTGTTTATGTTTAATAAATATGCTTTCTTTCCCTTTAATCAGCCATGGAATTATATAAATGACATTCCTTATCAACTCTGACATTAATAAATGGCATCCATATTTTTTCATTAGACCTCCTGCCCCCAAACCTGTGGTCACTTAAGTTAATACAGTATTAAGTAAATACAGTGGGCTGAGGTGAGCAACGGCAACTTACACTCAGCCCAAGAGATGCACCCAGCTGAATCCGACAAATAACTCCTACCTGCAGGAGTAAACTGGTGACGTCACTGCTGGCGCCTTCTCTCTAACTTTGCCTGAACTTTTTTATCTTTAAGTTGTTTAGTGGCATTTCTTGTCGGCCTCACAGTGAAGATTTATTCCGCAATGTCCCCAGTTCTACTGCTCAGGTCAGGAAGATGTTGCGGCCGCAACGGGCAGGGGTGGTAATGCTCATCCTCACTGGGATATAACACAGTGTGCAGCTTGTGTTAGGGGTCTGTTATGTATACTCCTGGAGCTTGCTGGGGATGTTCATGTCTCCCTAGCCCAGTGTCTTCAACACTTCACACTATCATCAGTACAACTGCACATAACTGCTCTATGTGGTCATCAGAAGTCCACGAGCCACAGTCAGTGGTTAGACATGTGATATATGATTATGTCATATGGGGGACTGTACCTCTGTCCGTGGGCCTTCCTCTCCGATACCCTGCTGCTCATTCCAAGGTGGATTGGAGCACAGAGCGGTGAGTGGGGAACCCCATACCACTCTACCCCTGTGTGTGACACCTTGTACCCCATTATTCCTCATGTGTATGACACAGTATACACCCCCTATGTATATGAAACCCTGTACCCCCCCTACCCGTGTGTGTGTGTGTGTGTGTGTGTGTGTGTGTGTGTGTGTGTGTGTGTGTGTGTGTGTATATGTAGAATGGGGTCCCTTTCAAAATTTTGCTGCAGGGCTCACAAAGTTTTAGTTAGAGCCCTGAGCATTACTATTTAATTACATAACTATCACAACACCATCTGATGGTCAGGGAAAGAGATGGATAGGAGCCAGGGGGACAGCGCATCATGATTATAAAACACATACTGTCCTTTTACTTGCTGTCCATCATATTAAAAAGATTTAGTTTTCATTGAAAGTGACCAAAAGTAAAATTGATTTAAACTAAACAATTTTTATATTTACAAATGTTTTATGTAAAGATTATGCATCATGCTATAGTTCTGCTAAAGAAACTAAATATTTGATAGGGGAGGAGAGAGAGACGGGAAAGGGCGAGTAAGAGAGGGGAGGGAAGAAATGCATTGCTGATCTCTGACAAATTGTATTAGATTTCTAGTTCCTTGGGAAGAGTCAGGGGAGGTAATGAGAAGAGAAATGGGAGTGGGAGAAAGGATCACTGATCCGTTGTACACAAAATTAGGTGGCTGAGCCCAGAGTAGAGGTGAGCAGTGGATGTAAAGATAGGATTTTAATTACCAACTGGTAAATCCTTTTCTCGTAGTCCGTAGAGGATGCTGGGGTCCACATTAGTACCGTGGGGTATAGACAGGTCCCTTGGGAGCCATGGGCACTTTAAGAGTTTAATAGTGTGGGCTGGCTCCTCCCTCTATTCCCCTCCTACCAGACCCAGTCTAGAAACTGTGCCGGAGGAGACGGACATACTTCGAGAGAAGGAAATACACAGATAGTGGTGAGATTCACACCAGCTCACACATAACCAGGGCCGGCGCCACCACTAGGCAGCTTTAGGCAGCTGCCTATGGGCGGTGGACACTGGAGGGCGGCACCTCATGCTGTCAATGAATGCTTGCTTTATGCCTTAGCTGATCTCCACTTCCTTTACACACATAACAACAGAAAATCAAGCAACCAGCTTGAAACAAGTCAGCACGGCTGAACAACAGTACTTAACCAAGTAACAAGGCAGTACTGAACCAAGTAACAACTGCAGGAAAACAAAGCGCTGGGCGGGCGCCCAGCATCCTCTACGGACTACGAGAAAAGGATTTACCAGTAGGTAATTAAAATCCTATTTTCTCTTACGTCCTTGAGGATGCTGGGGTCCACATTAGTACCATGGGGATGTACCAAAGCTCCCAGTATGGAAGTGAGAGCGCGGAGGCTCCTACAGAACCAATTGACCACACTTTAGGTCCTCAGAGGCCAAAGTATCGAACTTGTAGAACTTCTCAAATGTGTTCAACCCTGACCAAGTAGCTGCTCGGCAAAGCTGTAAAGCCAAGACACCCCGAGCAGCCACCCAGGAAGAACCCACTTTACGAGTAGAGTGGGCCTTAACGGATTTCAGACACGGCAATCCTGCCATAGAATAAGCATGCTGGATAGTACACCTGATCCAGCGAGAAATCATCTGCTTAGAAGCAGGCCACCCAATCTTGTTGGGATCATAAAGGACAAACAGAGCGTCCGACCTTCTGTGATGAGAAGTTCTCTTCACGTAAATCTTCAAAGCCCGTACAACATCCAAGGACTTTGAGGTAATTGAGAAGTCAGTAGCCACTGGCACCACAATAGGTTGGTTGATATGAAAAGCCAACACAGCCTTCGGAAGAAGTTGCTGACGCGTCCTGAACTCGGCTCTATCGTCATGGAAAATCAAGTAGGGGCTCTTGTAGGACAATGCCCCCAATTCTGACACACGTCTAGCAGATGCCAATGCCAACAGTGTGACAGTCTTCCAAGTAAGAAACTTGACCTCAACCTCCTGTAAAGGCTCGAATCAATCCGATTGCAGGAACTGCAGTACCACGTTAAGATCCCAAGGTGCCGTAGGAGGCACAAAGGGAGATTGGATGTGCAGAACCCCTTTCAAGAAAGTCTGAACCTCAGGGAGGGCAGCCATTTTTTTCTGGAAGAAAATGGACAAGGCCGAAATCTGGCCTTTTATGGAGCCCAGACGCAGGCCCACATCCACCACTGCTTGCAGGAAGAGGAGAAACCGTCCAAGTTGAAACTCCACTGTAGGAAACTTCTTGGATTCACACCAAGACACGTAATTTTTCCAAATCCGATGGTAATGTTTTGACGTTACTCCTTTCCTAGCCTGTATCAGGGTAGGAATAACTTTGTTCGGAATGCCCTTCCGAGCTAAGATCTGGCGTTCAAACTCCATGCCGTCAAACGTAGCTGTAGTAAGTCTTGATAAGCGAATGGCTCCTGTTGCAGAAGGACCTCTTGAAGAGGAAGATGCCTCAGATTTCCCAGCAGTAACTCCAGAAGATCCACGTACCAAGCCCTTCTTGGCCAGTCCGGAGCAATGAGGATCGCCTGAACTCTTGTTTTTTTGATTATTGAGAATCCTTGGGATGAGTGGAAATGGAGGGAACACATACACTGACTTGAATACCCACGGAGATACCAGGGTGTCCACCGCCACTGCCTGCGGATCCCTCAACCTGGAACAATACCTCCGAAGCTTCTTGTTGAGGCCATCATGTCTATTTGAGGTACGCCCCAAAGACTTGGAACCTCTGCGAACACCTCTGGGTGGAGGCCCCACTCTCCCGAATGGAGATCGTGTCTGCTGAGGAAGTCCACTTCCCAGTTGTCCACTCCCGGAATGAAGATTGCTGACACCGCCACCGCGTGCTTTTCCGCCCAGAGGATGATTCTTGTTACCTCTGACATTGCAGCTCTGCTCTTTGTTCTGCCTTGTCGGTTTATGTAGGCCACTGTCGTTAGATTGTCCGACCGAACCTGAATGTCCTGATCTTTCAGAAGATGTGTCGCTTGTAGAAGACTGTTGTACATGGCTCTTAGTTCTAGAATTTTTATCTGAAGGATAGATTCCAGATTTGACCTTCTTCCTTGGATGACTGCCTCCCAACCTCTGAGACTTGCATCCATGGTTAGGAGGATCCAATTCTGAATCCCGAATCTGCGGCTCTCTAGTAGGTGAGAGGTTTGCAGCCACCAGAGGAGCGAGATTCTGGCTTTCGGTGGCAGACATATCCTCTGGTGCATGTGAAGATGAAATCCCGACCATTAGGAGATCCAGTTGAAAAGACTGTGCATGAAATCTTCCATACTGTAGAGACTCATTGGAGACTACTATCTTCCCAGAAGGCGAATGCACTGATGAACTGATACCCGGGTTGGCTTCAAGACATCCCGGACCATTGCATGTATCACCAACGCCTTCTCTTCTGGCAGAAACACCCTCTGAACTTCCGTGTTGAGGATCATCCCCAGGAAGGACAGTCTCCTGGTCGGCTCCAAATTCGACTTTAGAAGGTTTAGGATCCATCCATGATCCTGGAGCAGTTGAATTGAGAGAGCAATACTCTGTAACAGCTTTTACCTGGAAGATGAATTTATTAGTAGATCATCTAGATAAGGAATTATGTTCACAACCTGCTTGCGGAGGAGTAGCATCATCTCTGCCATTACCTTGGTGAACACTCTTAGTGCCGTGGAGTGGCCAAATGGCAGTGCCTGGAACTGATAGTGACAGTCCTGCAGCGCAAATCTGAGATAAGCCTGGTGAGGCGGCCAGATCGGGATGTGAAGGTACGCATCCTTGATATCCAGGGATACCAGGAATTACCCCTCCTCCAGACCTGAGATCACCACTCTCAGAAATTCCATCTTGAATTTGAATTCCCTCAAGTAGGGTTTTAATGACTTTAGGTTTAATATCGTTCTTACCAAACCGTCCGGTTTCGGCACCACAAACAGATTTGAGTAATAATCCTTGTGTTGTAGGAGAGGTGGAACTGGAACAATGACATTTGACCTCAGCAATTTTTGAATGGCTTCCTGTAGGATAGCACTTTCTGTCAGCGAAGCTGGCAAGTCTGATTTGAAGAATCTGTGAGGTGGGAGTTCTTGAAACTCCAGTCTGTACCCCTGGGTAACAATATCTTGTACCCAGGAATCCAGGCATGAGGACGCCCAGACATGACTGAAATTTCTTTGTCTTGCGCCCACCTGTCCGATCTCCAGGCTGGGAGTTCCACCGTCATGCTGAGAATTTTGAGGAAACAGAACCAGGTTTCTGTTCCTGGGAACCTGCAGGTGCAGGTTTTTGGGATTTCCCCTGACCTCCTCTAAAGAAAGTGGAAGGGGATTTGGACTTTTTAACTTTAGCGGTCCGAAAGGACTGCATCGCAGACGTAGGATATGATTTCCTAATCGGTGGTGTAGCAGAGGGAAGAAAAGTTGACTTACCCGCAGTTGCCGTGAAGATCCACACATTTAACACTTCCCCAAACAGAGCCTGAACTGTGAAGGGTAGGTTCTCCACACTCTTCTTGGATTCTACATCCGCAGACCATTGGCGCAGCCAGAGTCCTCTGCATGCAGAGACAGCCATGGAAGAAGCCCTCGCATTCAGATGTCCAAGGTCTTTCATGGATTTCACCATGAAACCTGCAGAATCCTGTATGTGACGTAAAAACAATTCAATGTCACTTCTATCCATAGAATCTAACTCCTCTAGTAAGTGCCTGACCACTTTACTATGGCTTTAGAAATCCATGCACAAGCAATAGTGGGTCTTAAAGCTACGCCATTTGCTGTGTATAAAGATTTGAGTGTAGTCTCAATCTTGCGGTCAGCCGACTCTTTTAAAGAGGTGGACCCAGGAACAGGTAAAACTTCTTTCTTAGACAACCTAGAAACAGAAGCGTCTACTACCGGCAGGTTTTCCCACTTTTTCCTATCCTCCACAGGGAAAGGAAAAGCAATGAGAACCCTTTTAGGGATCTGGAATTTTTTCTCCAGATTTAAAATGTCCCTAATGGCCTCAATCATGAGTTGCACCCCCTTAGCAAGGGATGCCTCACCCCCAGTATATCCCCCTCACCGTCTCCTGTATCAGAGTTGGTGTCCGTGTTGGCTTGCATTATTTTGGCAAGAGCACACTTTTTAGGATATAAATCAGGGGTCTTGGATGAGGTAGCAGGAGCAGAATATGACAAAACCTCTACAGATCTTTTCAAAACCTGTGTTTCAGTCTCATTATGAGCTATCCTAGATGAAATCTGGGATATCATTCCCTTAATAGAAGCTACCCATGGGGGTTCGGATTCAGAAGACTGAGACAGTATATTGCATTGCTGAGTACATGGAATAGACTCCTCTGGAGAAGACACGCACTTTGCAGGCACAAGATACAGAGTCCCTAGACATGGTAATGTGAAATATACACACACACACACACACACACACACACACACACACACACACACACACACACACACACACATAGGAAAATGTCAGACACAGTTTCCCCCAAAGTACCTTCAGAGAGACACAGAGTATAAGGAGCCAGCACACACAGCGCCCCAGTAGGCAGTTATTATAATAAATGCCTGGCGCTGACTGAGTAACCTTAATAGATTAAACAGTTAATAACACTCTCCCCTTCCCCCTCCCTTTCTATAACACCCTGGTACCGCAGAGGATAACTGGAGTTAAGTGGAGGGAAGCGATCCCTGTCAGTGTCTCTGTAGTGTGATCTGCAGGGAGAAAATGGCGCTGGTGAGTGCTGGATCCGCTCTGAGGAGAAGCCCCACCCCCTGTAATGGAGCGTCTTGCCACATTTATTATTTTATACTGGCCTGAGGTGTGCGTGCTGCTAACAGTGGGATTAGCCCCTGTTAGCTTAGTTGACCAGTGTTAGGGTATTGCGCTGGCCCAGGGTGCCCCTCACAACATGTACCTCTGAGCCCTCCGGATCGCAGCTTTAGAGCTGCGCTCCCACCCTTGTGCTGCCATTCCCGCCGGTGTCCCGCTTACCGGGCGCAGGCGTCATACTCACCACCGCATCTTCTGGCTCTGTTAGGGGGTGGCGGCCAGGGACGGTTCTTGCCCTTGCGGTGCCCCAGGCAAAAATATAGGGGCTTGGCTTCATATGGGGGCGTGGTCAGTTACGCCCCCATTTCCCCCCCTTGAAGCGCAGCTGAAAGAAAAAAATAAGATTTTACTCACCGGTAAATCTATTTCTCGTAGTCCGTAGTGGATGCTAGGACTCCGTAAGGACCATGGGGAATAGCGGCTCCGCAGGAGACTGGGCACAACTAAAGAAAGCTTTAGGACTACCTGGTGTGCACTGGCTGCTCCCTCTATGACCCTCCTCCAGACCTCAGTTAGGATACTGTGCCCGGAAGAGCTGACACAATAAGGAAGGATTTTGAATCCCGGGTAAGACTCATAACAGCCACACCAATCACACCGTATAACTCGTGATATTATACCCAGTTAACAGTATGAACAATAACTGAGCCTCTCAACAGATGGCTCAATAATCACCCTTTAGTTAAACAATAACTATATAAAAGTATTGCAGACAATCCGCACTTGGGATGGGCGCCCAGCATCCACTACGGACTACGAGAAATAGATTTACCGGTGAGTAAAATCTTATTTTCTCTGACGTCCTAAGTGGATGCTGGGACTCCGTAAGGACCATGGGGATTATACCAAAGCTCCCAAACGGGCGGGAGAGTGCGGATGACTCTGCAGCACCGAATGGGCAAACTCTAGGTCCTCCTCAGCCAGGGTGTCAAACTTGTAGAATTTAGCAAATGTGTTTGACCCCGACCAAGTAGCTGCTCGGCAAAGTTGTTGAGCCGAGAACCCTCGGGCAGCCGCCCAAGAAGAGCCCACCTTCCTCGTGGAATGGGCTTTCACTGATTTAGGATGCGGCAGTCCAGCCGCCGAATGTGCAAGCTGAATCGTACTACAGATCCAGCGAGCAATAGTCTTTGAAGCAGGAGCACCCAGCTTGTTGGGTGCATACAGGATAAACAACTGTCCTGGAAACATAAATTCTCAGGGCCCTGACTACGTCCAACAACTTGGAAGCCTCCAAGTCTTCAGTAGCCGCAGGCACCACAATAGGTTGGTTCAAATGAAAAGCTGATACCACCTTAGGGAGAAACTGGGGACGAGTCCTCAATTCTGCCCTATCCATATGAAAAATCAGATAAGGGCTTTTACATGACAAAACCGCCAATTCTGACACACGCCTGGTCGAAGCCAAGGCCAACAGCATGACCACTTTCCACGTGAGATATTTTAATTCCACGGTTTTAAGTGGCTCAAACCAATGTGACTTTAGGAAATCCAACACCACGTTGAGATCCCAAGGTGCCACTGGAGGCACAAAAGGGAGCTGAATATGCAGCACTCCCTTAACAAAAGTCTGAACTTCAGGTAGTGAAGCCAGTTCTCTCTGGAAGAAAATCGATAGAGCCAAAATCTGGACCTTAATGGAACCCAATTTTAGGCTCATAGTCACCCCTGACTGTAGGAAGTGCAGAAAATGGCCCAGCTGAAATTCCTCCGTTGGGGCCTTCCATGCCTCACACCACGCAACATATTTTCGCCAAATGCGGTGATAATGGTTTGCGGTCACTTCTTTCCTAGCTTTAATCAGCGTAGGAATGACTTCCTCCGGAATGCCCTTTTCCTTCAGGATCCGGTGTTCAACCGCCATGCCGTCAAACGCAGCCGCGGTAAGTCTTGGAACAGACAGGGCCCCTGCTGCAGCAGGTCCTGTCTGAGCGGCAGAGGCCATGGGTCCTCTGAGATCATTTCTTGAAGTTCCGGGTACCAAGCTCTTCTTGGCCAATCCGGAACAATGAGTGTAGTTCTTACTCCTCTTCTCCTTATTATCCTCAGTACCTTGGGTATGAGAGGAAGAGGAGGGAACACATAAACCGACCGGTACACCCACGGTGTCACTAGAGCGTCCACAGCTATCGCCAGAGGGTCTCTTGACCTGGCGCAATATCTTTCTAGCTTTTTGTTTAGGCGGGACGCCATCATGTCCACCTGTGGCCTTTCCCAATGGTTTACAATCAGTTGGAAGACTTCTGGATGAAGTCCCCACTCTCCCGGGTGGAGGTCGTGCCTGCTGAGGAAGTCTGCTTCCCAGTTGTCCACTCCCGGAATGAACACTGCTGACAGTGCTAACACGTGATTTTCCGCCCATCGGAGAATCCTTGTGGCTTCTGCCATCGCCGTCCTGCTTCTTGTGCCGTCCTGTCGGTGTACATGGGCGACTGCCGTGATGTTGTCTGACTGGATCAGTACCGGCTGGTTTTGAAGCAGGGGTTTTGCCTGACTTAGGGCATTGTAAATGGCCCTCAGTTCCAGAATATTTATGTGTAGGGAAGTCTCCTGACTTGACCATAGTCCTTGGAAGTTTCTTCCCTGTGTGACTGCCCCCCAGCCTCGAAGGCTGGCATCCGTGGTCACCAGGACCCAGTCCTGTATGCCGAATCTGCGGCCCTCTTGAAGATGAGCACTTTGCAGCCACCACAGCAGAGACACCCTGGTCCTTGGAGACAGGGTTATCAGCCGATGCATCTGAAGATGCGATCCGGACCACTTGTCCAACAGATCCCACTGAAAGATCCTTGCATGGAACCTGCCGAATGGAATTGCTTCGTAGGAAGCTACCATTTTTCCCAGGACTCGCGTGCAGTGATGCACGACACCTGTTTTGGTTTCAGGAGGCCTCTGACTAGAGATGACAGCTCCTTGGCTTTCTCCTCCGGGAGAAACACTTTTTTCTGTTCTGTGTCCAGAACCATTCCCAGGAACAGTAGACGTGTCGTAGGGACCAGCTGTGACTTTGGAATATTTAGAATCCAACCGTGCTGTTGTAGCACCTCTAGAGATAGTGCTACCCCGACCAACAACTGCTCCCTGGACCTCGCCTTTATCAGGAGATCGTCCAAGTACGGGATAATTAAAACTCCCTTTTTTCGAAGGAGTATCATCATTTCGGCCATTACCTTGGTAAATACCCTCGGTGCCGTGGACAGACCAAACGGCAACGTCTGGAATTGGTAATGACAATCCTGTACCACAAAGCTGAGGTACTCCTGGTGATGATGGTAAATGGGGACATGCAGGTAAGCATCCTTGATGTCCAGTGATACCATGTAATCCCCCTCGTCTAGGCTTGAAATAACCGCCCTGAGCGATTCCATCTTGAACTTGAATCTTTTTATATATGTGTTCAAGTATTTCAAATTTCAAATGGGTCTCACCGAACCGTCCGGTTTCGGTACCACAAACATTGTGGAATAGTAACCTCATCCTTGTTGAAGGAGGGGCACCTTGACTATCACCTGCTGGGAATACAGCTTGTGAATTGCCTCTAGCACTGCCTCCCTGCCTGAGGGAGTTGTTGGCAAGGCAGATTTGAGGAAACGGCGGGGGGGAGACGTCTCGAATTCCAGCTTGTACCCCTGAGACACTACTTGAAGGATTCAGGGATCCACCCGTGAGCGAGCCCACTGATTGCTGAAGTTTTTGAGACGGGCCCCCACCGTACCTGGCTCCGCCTGTGGAGCCCCAGCGTCATGCGGTGGACTTGGAGGAAGCGGGGGAGGACTTTTGCTCCTGGGAACTGGCTGCATGCTGCAGCTTTATTTCCTCTACCTCTGCCTCTGGGCAGAAAGGACGCGCCTTTAACCCGCTTGCCTTTCTGTACCTGATAATACACTGCTTTCTTTGGCTGTGAGGGAACATGGGGTAAAAATGCTGACTTCCCAGCTTTTGCTGTGGAAACGAGGTCCGAGAGACCATCCCCGAACAACTCCTCACCCTTATAAGGCAAAGCTTCCATGTGCCTTTTAGAATCTGCATCACCCGTCCACTGCCGAGTCCATAATCCTCTCCTGGCAGAAATGGACATTGCACTTATTTTAGATGCCAGCAGGCAAATATCCCTCTGTGCATCTCTCATGTATAAGACTGCATCTTTAATATGCTCTATGGTTAGCAATATAGTGTCCCTGTCTAGGGTATCAATATTTTCCGACAGGGAATCTGACCACGCAGCTGCAGCACTGCACATCCATGCTGAAGCAATAGCTGGTCTCAGTATAATACCTGTGTGAGTATATACAGACTTCAGGATAGCCTCCTGCTTTCTATCAGCAGGCTCCTTTAGGGCGGCCGTATCCGGAGACGGTAGTGCCACCTTCTTTGACAGGCGTGTTAGCGCTTTATCCACCCTAGGGGATGTTTCCCAACGTGACCTATCCTCTGGCGGGAAAGGTACGTTATTAGTAACCTTTTAGAAATTACCAGTTTCTTATCGGGGGAAGCCCACGCTTCTTCACACACTTCATTTAATTCCTCAGATGGGGGAAAAACCACTGGTAGTTTTTTCTATCCAAACATAGTACCCTTTTTTGTGGTACCTGGGGTAACATCAGAAATGTGCAACACATTTTTCATTGCCTCAATCATGTAACGTGTGGCCCTATAGGAAGTTACATTAGTCTCATCGTCGTCGACACTGGATTCAGTATCCGTGTCGACATCTGTGTCTGCCATCTGAGGTAGCGGGCGTTTTAGAGCCCCTGATGGCTTCTGAGACAGCTGGGCAGGCACGAGCTGAGAAGCCGGCTGTCCCACATCTGCTATGTCGTCAAACCTTTTATGTAAGGAGTTGACACTTTCACGTAATTCCTTCCACAAGTCCATCCACTCAGGTGCCGGCCCCGCAGGGGGTGACATCACATTTATCGGCATCTGCTCCGCCTCCACATAAGCCTCCTCATCAAACATGTCGACACAGCCGTACCGACACACCGCACACACACAGGGAATGCTCTGACTGAGGACAGGACCCCACAAAGTCCTTTGGGGAGACAGAGAGAGAGTATGCCAGCACACACCAGAGCGCTATATATACACAGGGATTAACACTATAACTGAGTGATTTTCCCTTATAGCTGCTTATATGTATACTACTGCGCCTAAATTTAGTGCCCCCCCTCTCTTTTTTACCCTTTGTAGTCTTGAAACTGCAGGGGAGAGCCTGGGAGTGATCCTTCCAGCGGAGCTGTGAGGGAAAAATGGCGCCAGTGTGCTGAGGGAGATAGCTCCGCCCCTTTTCCGGCGGACTTCTCCCGCTTTTTTATAGATATCTGGCAGGGGTATTTTTCACATATATAGCCTCTAGGACTATATTATGTGATTTTTATGCCAGCAAGGTGTTTAATATTGCTGCTCAGGGCGCCCCCCCCCCCCCCCAGCGCCCTGCACCCATCAGTGACCGGAGTGTGAGGTGTGCATGAGGAGCAATGGCGCACAGCTGCAGTGCTGTGCGCTACCTTGTTGAAGACCGAAGTCTTCTGCCGCCGATTTCCAGGACCATCTTCTTGTTTCTGGCTCTGTAAGGGGGACGGCGGCGCGGCTCCGGGACCGGACGATCGAGGTCTGGCCCTGTGTTCGATCCCTCTGGAGCTAATGGTGTCCAGTAGCCTGAGAAGCCCAAGCTAGCTGCAAGCAGGTAGGTTCGCTTCTTCTCCCCTTAGTCCCTCCTAGCAGTGAGTCTGTTGCCAGCAGATCTCACTGAAAATAAAAAACCTAAAATTATACTTTCTTTTCTAGGAGCTCAGGAGAGCCCCTAGTGTGCATCCAGCTCAGCCAGGCACAAGATTCTAACTGAGGTCTGGAGGAGGGTCATAAAGGGAGGAGCCAGTGCACACCAGGTAGTCCTAAAGCTTTCTTTAGTTGTGCCCAGTCTCCTGCGGAGCTGCTATTCCCCATGGTCCTTACGGAGTCCCAGCATCCACTTAGGACGTCAGAGAAAAAAGAAAAATTTATACTTACGATCCCCGCTCCTGATTCCAGACCGCTGCAGACCTCCGCCGGCGCTGCTCTTCTCCTCTCATTGCGCACCGCACAGCAAAGGTCCTCTCCACGAAGGGAAACTAGACGCGTAGCGTCTGGTTCCCTTCGCAGCGGGGGGCACAGTGGCGGATCTTGCCACGGTGCGGCACCCTCCGGATGGCGCCGGTGCCCTCCGGTAGGCGGAACCCCTGGCAAAAGTCTTGCTTGCCCATGGCTAGATCCGCTACTGGTGGCGGCAGTGCTGCGGGAGCGAGCGGTTGCCTTGGGGGCTTGCGATCATCACCCTCAGGAGCTGAGTGTCCTGTCAGCTGAGATAGGAGCCATTAATCTCTAGAGTTGGATCCTACTCCCCCCCCCTGAGTCCCACGAAGCAGGGAGGCTGTTGCCAGCAGCCTCCCTGTACCTAACATCTCTTAAAAAATAATAAAATTAGAAAAGCACCTAGGAGCTCCCCTAGCTGTGACGGGCCCCACTGGGCACATTTTCTAAACTGAGTCTGGTAGGAGGGGCATAGAGGGAGAAGCTAGCCCACACTATTAAACTCTTAAAGTGCCCATGGCTCCCAAAGGACCCATCTATACCCCATGGTACTAATGTGGACCCCAGCATCCTCTAGGACGTAAGAGAAATAAGAAAAACCGTGAACAAGTTATTTGTGGCCTGTATCACTTTAATAATCTCACAGAACCACTCTTGCTCTAACTGTCACTGTGAAACATCTGAATTGACACCCTGCCCTAAGTTGGTTTTCTCCCAAGTGCCACACCGTCCTAGTTATGGGCCTAGGCCCATCATTGTTGAGCTCCATCATCATTCTGTAATGTCATTGAAGTACTAGTATTCATAGTAAATTTGATCAGACATGTAATGTATACATCCTAGAGACCTGAGACACTTTGAACTTGGTTTATTGTAGTACTGTAGCTACTGTATGATGAGCAGCCCCTTACTTTGAATTTATTAGACATTTGATGAATCTGAGTTTTGTCCTCATCCTCATTTCTAGAAATTGCCTTTTTTCAATGATCGGGGATAAAGGCTCTGTGCTTCTAATAATGTATTCCTTTCTGTAGGTTTACTAAACACAGATGTACTTATTGTTCTCAAGGTAAATTTTCACATCAAGATAATTGATTTTCTTTTTGCTGCAGCTTTAGGTTTGTCTAAAGCAGGGGTGGGGAACCTTTTTTCTACCGAGGGCCATTTGGAAAAATTCTCAATTTAAAAAATTACCCTGCCCCCCAGTAGGTCTGCCCCTTAGAGGTACTGTGTGTGCGCCAAAAAATGTGTGTGGCCAGTTAAAATGGGACGTGATACACATATGCCCCCAATAGTGCGGTGCCAGATCCACAATTGCCCCCACAGTGCCAGGTATACAGATGCCCCCACAGTGCCAGGTATACAAATGCCCCTCACAGTGCCATGTATACAGATGTCCCCACAGTGCCAGGTATACAGATGTCCCCACAGTGCCAGTTATACAAATGCCCCTCACAGTGCCAGGTATACAGATGTCCCCACAGTGCCAGGTATACAAATGCCCCTCACAGTGCCAGGTATACAGATGTCCCCACAGTGCCAGGTATACAAATGCCCCTCACAGTGCCAGGTATACAGATGCCCCCACAGTGCCAGGTATACAGATGCCCCCACAGTGTCAGGTATACAAATGCCCCTCACAGTGCCAGGTATACAGATGTCCCCACAGTGCCAGGTATACAGATGCCCCCACAGTGCCAGGTATACAGATGTCCCCACAGTCCCAGGTATACAGATGTCCCCACAGTGCCAGGTATACAGATGCCCCCACAGTGCCAGGTATACAAATGCCCCTCACAGTGCCAGGTATACAGATGCCCCCACAGTGCCAGGTATACAGATGCCCCTCATAGTGCCAGGTATCCAGATGCCCCCCACAGTGCCAGGTATACAGATGCCCCCCCCCCCCTCCCCTCCGTGCTGCTTACCGTGCTGCTTTCGGCGGGACACGGAGGAGAGCGCGGCTATGATGGGCGGCGGCGGCATGTAGGACTTGAAACCAGCCGCCGGTTCGAGAGCCAATCAGAGCTCGCGGACCGGCAGCCGCGGCTTCTGATTGGCTGCCGGTCCGCGAGCTCTGATTGGCTCACGAACTGGCGGCTGGTTTCAACATACACGCCGCCGCACCCACCCGACAGCCGCGCTCTCCTCCCTGTTCTGACAGCTGAGACACGCTGCCCCTGGACTGAGTGGCAGCGTGTCTCACTGACACAAGCTGGTGGGCCGGACCAAACGGCTTCGCGGTCCCCACCCATGGTCTAAAGCATTAATACAGCCTATAAGCTTCTTGAATGGCTGTTGGGTACCGTTCCACAGCAGGAACAGGTCATCAATGTAGTGAGTATAGAATGTAATTTTATTTACTAATAATAGACATAGAAAAAAAACCTCTTGTTCAGATTGGAACATAAACATATTAGAAATGAAGGGGCTGCATTACTGGCTATACCGCAGCCAGTCCGCTGTCATTCTTGAAGAAGAAAAATATCTTTGTTAGAGTCAACTCAAGTAACGCAATAAAGACATTGCTCTCTGTTCCCTTGTAGGTTGGATTATTGTATAACAGGCATTGTGTATCTTAAAGTTGATGGGAAATTCTGGTATACAGACTGGTTCTGTCCATAGTACATAAAACAAAATGTCTGGAAGATCCCCTAAATTCATCAATGTGCAAGTAAAGAAGTAGTGCTCTTCAGGTACATACAATATGTACCTTATACAGGTTGAGAATCCCATATCCAAATATTCCGAAATACGGAATATTCCGAAATACAGACTTTTTTGACTTAGAGTGAGATAGTGAAACCTTTGTTTTTTGATGGCTCAATGTACACAAACCTTGTTTAATACACAAAGTTATCAAAAATATTGTATTAAATGACCTTCAGGCTGTGTGTATAAGGTGTATGTGAAACATAAATGAATTGTGTGAATGTACACACACTTTGTTTAATGCACAAAGTTATAAAAAATATTGGATAAAATTGCCTTCAGGCTGTGTGTATAAGGTGTATATGTAACATAAATACATTCTTTGCTTAGATTTAGGCCCCATCACCATGATATCTCATTATGGTATGCAATTATTCCAAAATACGGAAAAATCCGATATCCAAAATACCTCTGGTCCCAAGCATTTTGGATAAGAGATACTCAACCTGTACCTTGTACGTTATACAAGGCTGAAAAAATAATCTAACAATTTGGAAATAGTGCTATACAGTAAATCCCTGGATGAGATAATAGGCCTTCTGGGTTTTCACATCACATCCAAGTCCAAAATATTAATCTGTTCTGCTTTGAATCTGATGGTGGGATTGCCATCCAGTTTTTTATAGACTTTTAGGATTATTGAGTTGAGAATGGATTTCATTCTTGTAATCCGTGATATTCTGTATCACTATGCCCCCACCTGTATCAGTGGGACAATTTTACAGTATCCAATATCCAAGGGCTTGAGAGCTAACCATTCATTTCTACTTAGATTATAATAGACACAATTATGCTCCTTACTGAAGACGAAGACATTATAGTTCATAGGTGGTCATTCCGAGTTGTTCGCTCGCAAGCTGCTTTTCGCAGCTTTGCACACGCTAAGCCGCCGCCTACTGTGAGTGAATTTTAGCTTAACAAAATTGCGAACGAAAGATTCGTAATATTGCGAAAAGACTTCTCCGTGCAGTTTCTGAGTAGCTCGAGACTTACTCTGCCAGTGCGATCAGTTCAGTGCTTGTCGTTCCTGGTTTGACGTCACAAACACACCCAGCGTTCGCCCAGACACTCCTCCGTTTCTCCAGCCACTCCCGCGTTTTTCCCAGAAACTGTAGCGTTTTTTCGCACACACACCCATAAAACGGCCAGTTTCCGCCCAGAAACACCCACTTCCTGTCAATCACATTACGATCACCAGAACGAAGAAAAAACCTCGTAATGCCGTGAGTAAAATACCTAACTGCATAGCAAATTTACTTGGCGCAGTCGCACTGCGGACATTGCGCATGCGCATTAGCGACTAATCGCTCCGTTGCGAGAAAAAAATAACGAGCGAACAACTCGGAATGACCCCCATAGTCTTAATAAAGCCCTTAATGGCCAGGTTGTGAGAAACCAGCTGAAACATCGATTTCTTTTTTAAATCAGAAAAGGGAGAATCCTTAGTAGTATTTGTATTGATATCTGATTTAAAGAATTCTTGTAACTTAATTTGTGTAACATTTGTTGGTAGGAACAAAACAAACATTTATTAAGTACAGATAGTTCTGCTGCTGTTAGTGTACAATTGGACAAATTGAAGACTAGGTTTTCTTCTTTCTGCCTGCCCTTTTGCCCACATGTACTGTACATTATGCTCCCTTCTTTTTATTTACACATTAAAAGAGCTTCTGGATGGATCTATGGGGGTTTATTCAGCGTTGTTAACAAACTAAAAAAGTTATCAATTGGACAAAACCATGTTGCACTGCAGGTGGGGCAGATGTAACATTTAGATTTTAATTTTAAAGTATGCAAATTATAAATGTTAGGTCACTGCTAATTGGTTGCCATGGGCAACTTCTACATTGGCTCACTTCTCCACTTTTATCACTGCTTCATACATTTACCCCTATGTGAGGTATCTGGGATAGGGTCACTGTCAGAAGGTGGTGATCTCTTTTCACTTGCTGAATCTGTGTTAGACACCACCAGTCCAAATCTTCTGCAATTGAATGAAGTATTTTTCTTACTTTCAGAAGTGGAACCAGTAAGCAATCCATATAGATTTGTTCAGAATATTCTCTATTAATTTTTTTTTATTATTATCCTGCAGCAGAGTGGATTTACGTAGGTTTTTACAAATTTGCTAAATGTTTCTCTAATGATGTTTAATTCATGTCTAGCTAGCTCAATCACCAGGACCATGAGGTCAAAGAAGCACTTGTTGCGCACCACAACTCTTTTCCTCCAAAAATCATTACTACTGCATCCTATGGTCAGTATACTCTATACTCAAAAACCCCTTGGTACAGTATCTTCCCATGAATGTAGTCTGAAAGTGTTATACAGTACCATGCAGAGCCGGCCCTAACCAATATGATGCCCTAGGCAATATTTTGGCTGGTGCCCCCTAGCACCACCGCTGGTTCCGCCTCTGACCTTGCACCTCTTTCCCAGCACCATCACCCCTCACACATAACAGTCCTTATTTTGGTGTTTGTACCCCCTATATTTTAAATAGGAGCAGTTCGCACATTTGGTGCACAGCCCAGAAAGGGGTGTGTTTTTGCTGGCAAGGGGCATGGCCACACAATAGTAACCCCAATTCCAATTACGCCACACAGTACTGCAACTTTATTCACATTTTATCATGCGATAGTGTCCATAATTCATATTACATCCCACAGTAGTATCACTTTACCTTATAAACATTACTCCTCACAGTAGAGCCCCTTATTCACATTACATCACGAATTGCTCCTTATTCATATTACACCACACCCTATTGCTCTTTATTCACATTAGACGACACAGTAGTGACCTTTCTATACGCAACGCCACATAGTAGAGCACCTTATACACATAATGCCACAGATTAGTAATGCATATATACACAATTCCACACAGTAATGCCCCTTACACATATGAGACACATTAATGTCCTTATAAACATAATGCGCCTTACACATTATGACAACCTTTATTAATGCCCTTTTACATATAATGTCCCTTTCACATATGCCGCACATTATTAATGACCCTTATACACATAATGACACACATAGTGCCCCTTACACATTCGCTGCACATTATTAGTGCCCCTATACACATAATGACACACAGTGCCCCTTACACATATGCTGCACATTATTAGTGCCCCTATACACATAATGACACACATACAGTAGTACCCTGTTACACATATGCCGCACATTATTAATGCCCTTATACACATAATGACATACAGTTTCCCTTACACATATGTTGCACATTATTAATGCATTTTTACATGACACATATAATGCTCCTTACACATATTCCAAACACTACTGCACAACCAACCCACTCACATGCACACAGCCACTAACACTGTGACCTCTGCCTCTGCTTGGATACAGATGTGTCCTCACAAATCTTGCCTCAATGCTAACGTCGGGCACCATTTTTTTAATGAAAATGTATCTTATTTGCATTGCTATGTGGCTAGGATGCACAAGCAGCTTCTGCTGATTAAACTGATATGCAGCATGCCTATATACTGTGTGAGACTGTGGCTGTATCTGCATATGAAATGCTACACACAGAATATAGGCATGCTGCATATCATTTTAATCAGCAGAAGCTGCTGATGCCCCCAGACATATCAAATGCCCTAGGCAATTGCCTAGTTTGCCTATGCCTATGGCCGGCTCTGGTACCATGAAGAAGGAAATCAATTTCTTTTTTAGTTTTAGCCGACTGCCATACAATTCATCCGTACTTTCTAATCCTGCAGAGTCCAATAAATTTTCTTTAAATACAACTGCTTCAGATTCACTTTCAGGAAAAGATTAGTACATTTACAAATGGTTGGAAATCCACTTATCTCTGAGGCACTGTTAGTATCTGTCATATTTTTAAAAACAGCATTCTACAGCATATGTAGAAAAAGATTGTACAGGTAGAGCACCCATACACTTTCCTGAAGTCACTGGGTATAGTGGAGGGTAGCCATTTTTGCATACAGTATATACATTTCATGTAATTCATGGAAACATGCAGAGCCTAGTCAGAAAGCACTCAACTGTACAAGATGAATTGCCCAAGTGCCTGCTATACATATCAAACAGACTCTCCACCAAGTGACTTCCACTCAAAGAACTTCTCAGTACAGTAATAAGCATACCACAAAGGATGTACGCATGAGCATGATACAGCAATTCATCTGTCTGTCAGTCTGTCTGTCTATCTATCTATCTATTTTAATACTGTAAAAAAAGTCATCAGTCATATTTTCCACTGTGACCTCTTCTAAGATCCAGATTTCTAGAAAAATTAATGGACACTCACCAGGAATTGATCCAAGACAGTAGAAATGTATTTCTTACATATTAAAACAATATTGACATTGTGGTCAGCATGTGATCTTTATCAAGAAGCCTAAACTTCCACCAGGGTCAGCAAACCATAAGTGCCGCTATTTGGGACCTTAGGGGTTTTGCAGACTCTGGTGAAAGGTTGTTCTTCTTGATAAAGGTCACATGCTGACTGATCATTTAAATTGGGAGCATAAGTTTGTTTACCCCGTGTGTGTGTGTGTGTGTGTGTGTGTGTGTGTGTGTGTGTGTGTGTGTGTGTGTGTGTGTGTGTATATATATATATATTTTAGCGGTGAGCGGGTCCGGTTGAACACTGCCATGTTAAGTCCATCCAGGGGCTGTGTCATGCTGCTGTGTTGTGTCCAGGGACTGTACTACGCTGCTGTGTTCAGATCATCCAGGGGCTGTGTCCAGTGGCTGTGTCCAGAAGCCATCCAGGGTCTGTGCTGTCCATCCAGCCATCCAGGGCTGTGCCGTGTCCATCCAGGGGTTGTGCTGTCCATTCAGGGCTGTGCTGTGTTCATTCATGGGCTGTACTGTGTCCATCAAGGGGCTGTGCTGTATTCATCCAGGGGCTGTGCTGTATTCATCCAGGGGCTGTGCTGTGTCCATCCAGGGGCTGTGCTGTGTCCATCCAGGGGCTGTGCTGTCCATCCAGCGGCTGTTGCAATGTCTATCCACTCCTGTGCTGCTTACGCACCTGCCCAGTGTTCATCTGCTCCAGTGCTGCTGATGCTCCTGCCCAGTGTCTATTTGCCCTGGTGTTGCTGACACACCTGTCCGGTGTACATCTGCTCCAGTGCTGCCGATGAACGTGTCCATTGTCTACCTGCTCCAGTTTAAAAAAAAAAAAAAGTTAAAATAAAAGTACTTTTTTTTTAAAAAGCCAAGAAAAGTTTCAACAAAAGTAAATAAAATATATTTTTGTGCTGTACCCCAGTGTATATTCATAAAACACAAATACTGTGATGCTGCAGGCCATACGCCAGTGTATCCATAACACAAGTACCGGTAAATCTATTTCTCCTAGTCCGTAGAGGATGCTGGGGACTCCGTAAGGACCATGGGGTATAGACGGGCTCCGACAGGAGATAGGGCACCTAAAAAGAACTTTGACTATGGGTGTGCACTGGCTCCTCACTCTATGCCCCCCTCCAGACCTCAGTTAGAGAACTGTGCCCAGAGGAGATGGACAATGCAAGGCAGGATTTAGCAATCCAAAGGCAAGATTCATACCAGCCCACACCAATCATACCATGTAACCTGGAACATACATAACCAGTTAACAGTATGAACAACAACAACAGTAACGGTCCAAGACCGATGTCAACTGTAACATAACCCTTATGTAAGCAACAACTATACACAAGTCTTGCAGAGTTTCCGCACTGGGACGGGCGTCCAGCATCCTCTACGGACTAGGAGAAATAGATTTACCGGTAGAGGATGCTGGGGATTCCGTAAGGACCATGGGGTTTATACCAAAGCATCCAATCAGGCGGGAGAGTGCGTATGACTCTGCAGCACCGACTGAGCAAATGCTAGGTCCTCATCAGCCAGGGTATCAAACTTGTAGAATTTAGCAAAAGTGTTTGACCCCGACCAAGTCGCCGCTCGGCAAAGTCGTAAAGCCGAGACGCCTCGGGCAGCCGCCCAAGAAGAGCCCACCTTCCTAGTGGAATGGGCCTTAACCGAATTTGGTACCGGCAATCCAGCCGTAGAGTGAGCCTGCTGAATCGTATTACAGATCCAGCGAGCAATAGTCTGCTTCGAAGCAGGAGCGCCAATCTTATTGGCCGCATACAGGACAAACAGAGCCTCTGTTTTCTTAATTCTAGCCATCCTGGCTACATAAATCTTTAAGGCCCTGACTATGTCCAGGGATCTGGAATCCTCCAGGTCACCGGTAGCAACAGGCACCACAATAGGTTGATTCATATGGAACGACGAAACCACTTTAGGTAAAAAGTGCGGACGTGTCCTCAATTCAGCTCGATCCACATGAAAAATCAAGTAGGGGCTCTTGTGTGAAAGAGCCGCCAATTCTGACACTCGCCTTGCTGATGCTAAGGCCAACAGCATGACCACCTTCCAGGTAAGAAATTTAAACTCAACCTTGTTAAGCGGTTCAAACCAGTGTGATTTTAGGAACTGCAACACCACGTTCAGGTCCCATGCTGCCACTGGAGGCACAAAAGGGGGCTGGATGTGCAGCACTCCCTTTACAAACGTCTGGACTTCTGGAAGAGAAGCCAATTCCTTCTGAAAGAAAATCGAGAGGGACGAAATCTGTACCTTAACCGAGCCTAATTTCAGGCCCATATCCACTCCTGTCTGTAGGAAGTGGAGAAGACGACCCAGATGAAAATCTTCCGTAGGTGCATTCTTGGTCTCACACCAAGACACATACTTTCGCCAGATACGGTGATAATGTTTTATCGTCACCTCCTTCCTAGCCTTTATTAAAGTAGGGATGACCTCTTCCGGAATCCTATTTTTTGCTAGGATTCGGCGTTCAACCGCCATGCCGTCAAACGTAACCACTGTAAGTCTTGAAATACACAGGGCCCCTGCTGCAACAGGTCTTCCCTCAGAGGAAGAGGCCAGGGGTCTCCTGTGAGCATCTCTTGTAGATCCGAGTACCAGGCCTTTCGAGGCCAGTCTGGGACAACGAGTATCGTCTGTACTCTTCTTCATCTTATGATCCTCAACACTTTCGTGATGAGAGGAAGAGGAGGAAACACATAGACCGACTCGAACACCCACGGTGTTACCAGTGCGTCTACTGCTACTGCCTGAGGGTCCCGAGACCTGGCGCAATACCTCCGAAGTGTTTTGTTGAGGCGTGACGCCATCATGTCTATTTGAGAAGTTCCCCAAAGACGTGTTATGTCTGCAAAGACTTCTTGATGAAGTCCCCACTCTCCTAGATGGAGATCGTGGCTGCTGAGGAAGTCTGCTTCCCAGTTGCCCACTCCCGGAATGAAGACAGCCGACAGAGCGCTTACATGATTTTCCGCCCAGCGAAGTATCCTTGTGGCTTCCGCCATCGTGACTCTGCTTCTTTTCCCGCCTTGGTGGTTCACATGAGCCGCTGCTGTGACATTGTCTGATTGAATCAGAACCGGTAGGTTTCTAAGAAAACTCTCCGCTTGTCGAAGGCCGTTGTAAATGGCCCTGAGTTCCAACACATTGATGTGTAGACAGGACTCCTGGTCTGACCAAAGACCCTGAAAAGTCCTTCCCTGTGTAACCGCTCCCCATCCTCGGAGGCTCACGTCTGTGGTAACCAGGATCCAGTCCTGAATCCCGAACCTGCGACCCTCCAGCAGGTGAGCACTTTGCAACCACCACAGGAGGGACACTCTGGTTCCTGGGGACAGAGTTATTTTCCGATGTAAATGCAGATGGGACCCGGACCACTTGTCCAGAAGGTCCCATTGAAAAGTCCTTGCATGGAACCTTCCGAAGAGAATGGCCTCGTAGGCCGCCACCATTTTCCCCAGAACTCGAGTGCATTGGTGAACTGACACCCTTTTCGGTTTTAGCAGTTCTCTGACCATGTTCTGGATGTCTTGGGCTTTCTCTATTGGGAGGAAGACCTTCATTTGTTCCGTATCCAGTATCATACCTAGGAACGGCAGTCGAGTTGTCGGAATCAACTGTGACTTTGGTAGATTTAGAATCCAACCGTGTTGCTGGAGCACTCTCAGAGAGAGCGCCACACTGCTCAGCAATTTCTCTCTTGATCTCGCTTTTATCAGGAGATCGTCCAAGTATGGGATAATTGTGACACCATGCTTGCGCAGGACCACCATCATTTCCGCCATTATCTTGGTGAAAATCCTCGGGGCCGTGGAAAGTCCAAACGGCAACGTCTGAAATTGGTAATGACAATCCTGTACAGCGAATCTCAGGTATTCCTGTTGGGGGGCATATATGGGGACATGAAGGTACGCATCCTTTATGTCCAGAGACACCATAAACTCCCCCTCCTCCATGTTGGCTATTATCGCTCTGAGTGATTCCATTTTGAATTTGAATCTTGTTATGTACAGGTTTAGGGATTTCAGATTCAAAATCGGTCTGACCGAACCGTCCGGTTTCGGGACCACAAATAGGGTTGAGTAGTAACCTCTTCCCTGCTGGTGCAGGGGAACCTTGATTATCACTTGCTGTATACTCAGCGTTTGAATTGCAGCTAACACTACATCCCTTTCCGATGTGGAAGCTGGTAGGGCCGATTTGAAAAATCGGCGCGTGGGCACCTCCTCGAATTCCAGTTTGTAACCCTGGGAAACTATTTCCAACACCCAGGGATTCAGGTCCGAACTGACCCAGGCCTGACTGAAAAGTCGAAGACGTGACCCCACCGGTGCGGACTCCGTCAGGGGAGCCCCAGCATCATGCTGTGGGTTTTGGAGCAGCCGGGGAGGACTTTTGTTCCTGGGCACCTGCCGCAGCAGGTGCTCTCTTGCCTCTGCCCTTACCTCTGGCGAGGAAAGAGGATCCCCGACCTCTTTTGGACTTGTGCGACCGAAAGGACTGCATCTGATAGGGTGCTACTTTCTTTTGCTGTTGGGGAATATATGGTAAAAAATTTGATTTACCTGCTGTAGCTGTGGAAACAAGGTCCGTCAGCCCATCCCCAAACAATACATCCCCCTTATAGGGTAGTACTTCCATATGTTTCTTGGAATCCGCATCACCCGTCCATTGGCGAGTCCATAAGGATCTTCTCGCTGAGATAGCCATGGCATTGGCCCTAGAAGCTAGCAATCCAATGTCCCTTTGAGCATCCCTCATAAATAAGACTGCGTCTTTTATATGGGCTAGAGTTAGGAATATAGTGTCCTTATCCATAGTATCAATTTGATCTGTCAGCTCATCTGTCCAAGCTGCAATTGCGCTACACACCCATGCCGACGCAATCGTCGGTCTTAGCACAGCACCCGTATGAGAATAAATACCCTTTAAGGTAGTTTCATGCCTGCGATCTGCTGGGTCTTTAAGGGCCGCTGTGTCAGGAGACGGTAGCGCCACTTTCTTGGATAAGCGCGTGAGGGCCTTGTCCACAGTGGGGGGTAATTCCCAAATCTCCCTGTCCTGCTTAGGGAAAGGGTATGCCATAAAAATTCTTTTGGGGATCTGCGGTCTCTTATCCGGAGTCTCCCAAGCTTTTCCAAAGAACTCATTTAATTCATGAGATGTGGGAAAATTAATAATCTGTTTCTTTTCCTTAAACATGTGTAACCTTGTGTCGGGGACTGTGGGTTCATCCACAATATGCAACACATCCCTTATTGCCACAATCATACACTGAATAGTTTTAGTCACCCTAGGGTGCAATTTTACTTCGTCATAGTCGACACTGGAATCAGAATCCGTGTCGGTAATAGTGTCTTGTGTTAAGGGACGCTTTTGAGACCCCGAGGGGCCCTTTGAGTCGGTCCAATCTGAGGATTGACCGCCTGATGTCCCCCCTAAACCAGCCTTATCAAGCCTTTTATGTAAAGATGCCACACTTGCATGCAACGTATGCCACATGTCCATCCAATCAGGAGCACAACCGACGGGGACACACCACTCATTTGCTCCACCTCCTCCTTGGAGAAGCCTTCCGCCTCAGACATGTCGACACACACGTACCGACACCCCACACACACAGGGATTTACCTATAAGGGGACAAAACCCCAACCAGGCCCTTAGGAGAGAGAGAGATAGAGTATGCCAGCACACACCCAGCGCTTAAAAACACTTGAATATACAACCAGATAGCGCTTTTATATGTTTATAATCATAATCTCCACTCACTGCGTCGCCAAAGTGCCCCCCTCCTCCTTTTTCCAACCTGTGAAGCTCAGCAGGGGAGAGAACAGGGAGCCAGCGTTTTCTCATTCAGCCTCTGTGGAGAAAATGGCGCTGGTTAGTGCTGAGGATCAAGCCCCGCCCACCCGACGGCGGGCTTCGGTCCCTTCATCATATTTTAATAAAATAGCGGGGGACCGCGGATTTACTGTCCCCCAGCCTAATCCACCTTATTTATGGCCAAATCTAGGTTTATTGCTGCCCAGGGCGCCCCCCCCCCCCCCCCTGCGCCCTGCACCCTTCAGTGCCTGCTTTGTATGTGTGACTGGGAGCAATAGCGCGCAGCTAACCGCTGCGCGCTTACTTCATGAAGATCTGATGTCTTCTGCCGCCTGAAGTCTTTTCCTCAATACTCACCCGGCTTCTATCTTCGGCATCTGTGAAGAGGACGGTGGCGGCGCGGCTCCGGGACGAACCCCAGGTGAGACCTGTGTTCCGACTCCCTCTGGAGCTAATGGTGTCCAGTAGCCTAGAAGCAGTGCCCAACTTTACAAGCCAGCTCTGCTTCTCTCTCCTCGGTCCCACGATGCAGGGAGCCTGTTGCCAACAGGACTCCCTGAAAATAAAAAACCTAACAAAATTATTTTTCCACAGAAAACTCTGGAGAGCTCTCTGCAGTGCACCCATTCTCCTCTGGGCACAAGATCTAACTGAGGTCTGGAGGAGGGGCATAGAGGGAGGAGCCAGTGCACACCCATAGTCAAAGTTCTTTTTAGGTGCCCTATCTCCTGCCGGAGCCCGTCTATACCCCATGGTCCTTACGGAGTCCCCAGCATCCTCTAGGACGTAAGAGAAATTAAGGATGAGTATGTTGCTTGTGTCAAAGTAAGTCTACCAGCAGTGGCAGCAGTTCTCTGTGATGATAAGAAGGACATGGGCCCTCATTCCGAGTTGTTCGCTAGCTGCTTTCATTCACAGCGCAGCGATCAGGCAAAAATCTGGCATTTCTGCGCATGTGTATGCGGCGCAATGCGCATGCACGTCGTACTCTTACAACGAACGATGTAGTTTCACACAAGGTCTAGCGAAGCTTTCCAGTCGCACTGCTGACCGCAGAGTGATTAACAGGAAGTGGGTGTCAACTGACCGTTTTCAGGGAGTGAGCGGAAAAACGCAGGCGTGGCTGGCCGAACGCGGGGCGTGTTCATGACGTCAAAACAGGAACTGAATAGTCTGAAGTGATCGCAAGCTAGGAGTAGGTCTGGAGCTACTCTGAAACTGCACAAAATTATTTTGTAGCTGCTATGCGATCCTTTCGTTCGCACTTCTGCTAAGCTACAATACACTCCCAGAGGGCGGCTGCTTAGCGTTTGCATGGCTGCTAAAAGCAGCTAGCGAGTGAACAACTCGGAATGAGGGCCATTGTCGTTCCTAGGCACAAGACCAAAAAATTAACTACTTTTGTGTGGAATCATTTCTTCCCAAATCCTGACAACATTTGTCAAGGCATTTGTACAGATTGTAAGGTAAAAGTCAGTAGAGGTAGGGACATTAACTATCTGGGAACCTCCTCCCTGTAATGACATTTGCTGCAAGTTCATGATAATTATTTTTAAAAATCTGAAAAACACTTTAAAATAATAACAAGTAGCCCAGCACTAGCTGGCAGTAACTTGGACGCGCACATGTGATATTTACTGCCAACTGACTAATCATCAACTACCACAGTAATGATCAGAGGTAGTCTTTCTGCATTTAATTTGCAAAGGCTAACTGATTCCTTCCCTAGCCAGGATTTCCAAGAAAAATCCTTGCACGCTGGGGCACCACTTTTTTTTTTTTTTCATTATGGACTGTACTTTACTGTTACATTTTGATGGTCTTCTATCTCTTGCAAGGCCATCCTTTGCTAGCTAATGCTTCTTAGTTACCATCCTCCTTAGTTACCATCCATTCCCCTTTAGAATATAAACTCTCACATGTGTTTATGCTTTTTCTTACTTTAATAATCTTCGGCTGCACCAAATCCAGCAGTCTTCTGCCACCTGATACTTATTCCAGTGTCATCTGCTGATGTAGCTATGTTTATTTACCCTGTACTTGTCCTATATTGTCTTCAACTGTAATTTTCTGTTTTCCTGTTTTGATTATTTGTTTATGTACTCTGTAATTGGGCGCTGCAGAACCCTTGTGGCGCCATATAAATAAAGGATAATAAAAATAATAATAATAATAATAATAATAATAATCCTTTCATGTATGTGCTTGACTGGCAGTGTATAATAATACATAATAATACATAATAATAATAATAATAATAATAATAATTATTATTATTATTATTATTATTATTATTATGTGATACTGTATTTATGTGGGTCATTATTGATGGACTTCTATCCCTCAGGCCTGTGATCTAGTTTTTGAGTAAAGAAAACATTCTATAGGGTCATATAGTTTATTAAACTGCAATCCTGTCTGCCACTGCTGTGCCACTCTATTTCACAGATGTGCTATAGCTTTTAAACCGCTTTATGTTTGTTCCGCTGCTCTGTCACTTAATTTAGCCAGCTAGTTCCCTGCAGCCTTTGGGAAAATTTGGTGAACAAAATACTGTGAGCTATGATGTGGCCTAAATTGACTGGAAATGACTTGAAATTAATGCTATTAATGTTAAAAATATTGTAGGAACAAAAAAATTATATGATTTTTAGCTGTGTTCAGTATTGTAATGAGAGATGTGTGTGTTCAGATTTACTTGGTTCTTAACGCAAGTTCGAATTTATCTGTATTTTTCTTATTGGCTATCCAAAACACGTGACATCCAAGAGCCAATAAAATGCCGTTTTGAGATCCGGATAAATCTGGGTAAATCCAGGTAAATAAATCCAAACCCAAACATCTCTAATTGTAATTGGCTCAGCTTTGCTGAAAACTAAACACGTCTTTAGGACTCCGTGTCGAACCGAGCCCTGGCTCGTTTAATAAACCAAATTCAGATCTCAGATCTAACAACCAAATCTCACATGTTTTGGGTTGCTTGCAAGTCCCTCCCTCAAGATTTCAGGTGCTAAATCACTCAGGAGATTACTGGAAATTAATGATATTGATGTTAATAATACTGTAGGAACAAAAAGAGGTCCAAATTACTGTAAATGATTTTAGTTGTTTTTATCAATTTTAAAGAAATCCAAAACTGAAACAGAACCAAAACACTTGAGGGTAGTTTTACCAAAACAAAATCAAAACACTAGAGGGTGGTTTTGCCAAAACAAAACCAAAACACAGGGGTCCATGCATATCTCTAGACAGTACTGCATTAAAGTTTAAAGCTATCGAAAAAATACAACTGGGTACATGTGGTGATGACCTTGAAAAGAAAGTATCCCAAAGAGAAATGTTTTGAATTTTCACCTTAAATACAATAACACCTCATATCCTTAATGAGGTTTTTAAAATTACTACATTTATCTGAATTTCCTAACTGCCTTATTGAATTGTATGTGTATTTTCCTATGAAAAACTACTTTATGCAAAATGGAAAATTATATGATTGCAATTGATTTGATATATTTTTGTATACAAAATGTTGCTCCTCTGTACAAGGACACCTTGAGAAAAGTGTCTGCATCCAACTGAGGTGGATATGGATATGTTCAAATATGGTGATGTACAGTATGATGGATATACTGTATATTAAATAAGCCTTTCTAACCACTTGCCAGGGATAGTCACATCTGATGCGATCACACCAGGCTGGGTTTTTCCTGACATGGTCGCATCTGATGCGACCAGTCAGATAGCTCACTGTGTGGCTGATAGAAGAGATTTTTCCAGCAGTTGCCACTATCATGTAATTTCATCACAAGAACGTGTTATTTTCATTATGCATGGTATTTCTTAGAAACATGCATAATGTGTGCTAATTACAAGATGGCTTTAATATTTAACATATATCCCACCTAAACATTGCAGAGATGTACCTTATACTATCCATTGACATCACTGTCACAACTCTCACTGGGATAATATGGTTGGTGACCATACTTCCAGGATTGTCATAGACCGAGAGCAGAGGCACAGAGTTCAATGTATTGGTGATATTCACCAAGGCCCCCCCGCAAGAGGAATTGGGCTTCATTGTGCCTGATACGCAGGTCTCGGCTCTCTGATTTTGTTCCTAATGTATGGGAATGGTGAATCTGGAGGAACTGAAGGCAGGTAGTAAATTGGGTGCTATGAGGCATTCTGGAGCGTGCCAACAGAAATGGGTCAGAACCAGGTGGGCAACATGGTATCAGGGGACGGGCAAAATCAAGTCAGGAAAATAGCCATAGTCAGAACGAGGCAGTCACTAAAAGCAGTACCAATGAACCAGACAAGGAGACTCTTCAGATGGACAAGATCAGAACACAGGTTTTCACACTGTGAGCTTAAATTGAACAAAAATAGAGTTAGCATAATCCTCTGGCACTTGATAGTGCCCGCAAATTTCCTTATGTAGGGAGTATTTAAAATTTGGTACCAAGGCGACATCAGATTTTTGGTGCACCAATACCTCTGAATTTAAAACAGAGAGGCATGCATATCCACAGCAGCATCCAGAGAGAGAGAGGAGATGCCAGCTGTCCCCACAGCAACTGGGAGAGTAACCATGAGAGCAATTTCACTGTGAGGGGAGCAGCCAGCACCTGCCAGCAGTGGGACCACCACATCTAAATAGGAGTCTGGCTCCGGTGCACTGTGACATTCCCTCCCCCCGTCTAGCAGTCTGCACTGAACACCCCACAAAAATGGTAGTACCTTTTGTGGAACTTGCAAAAAAGATAGAGGGCATGAATATCCAAGGATTTCTCCCAACATTTCTCTTCTGGGCCAAAACCCTTCCAATCAACTACAGTAACTGAGATTCTAGAATCCAGAATTTGTTTCACCTCATAGACTTAATGGTTGGTCACCTGGGATTGTACAAGGTGGACAGATGGGTGTGGAAAATCGATTGAGTCTAAGGTTTCAGGATGGTAACATCAAAGACATTGAGAATCTTGAGAGTAGGTGGATGCTTCAACTCAAATGCCACAGGGCTATTAAACTGTAAGATTTTTATTGGCCCAATTAATTTAGGAGCAAATATCATAGTGGAGACTTTCAGGTGTAAGTGTCTCATTGCAGAACAGAATCTGCCTCTCGACTTTAGCAGGGGAACCTTCCTCCTTCTTCAGTTCAGTCAGTAAAGAACTTGTAGTGAGTACATGCTTTATGTAGATTCTTTTTCATTGTTTTCCAAATCTTGGTAAAATGTTTAGCTGTGTCATGAACCACCGGAAGAGGAGCCAAACGAAAATTCCGGCAAGGTACGGTAGAAACCATTTTTATGTAGTAGAGAGAAAAGCCTGAAGTCAATTGAAGAAGTTACATAGATTCTGATTACTTTTCCCAGGTTCACCCTTTCTGTTTGCCCATTACTTTTTGGCTTCACATTAAAGCACCTGCAAAGAGTTCTCTTGAACTTGTTAGTAAACTGTACGCCTCAATCTAAAATTATGTTTTTTAGGAATCTGTGCAACCTGAAGATTTCTTTGATAAATTTACTGTATCAGCTAGCTTCAGAGCCAGAGGCAATCCCTTTAAGGTAGGGATGGGGAACCTTCGGCCCTCCAGCTGTAGAAGAGATGACACAAAATGGGGGTGATTTCAGAGTCCTACAGTTCAGAGTGGGGTTCCATCAAAACCACCAGGCCTATGTATTTTTCATCCCATCCACAAGTGTACCATGTGGGGCAGCCATGTCGGGCGCACTTTGAAGGTTACACTGTGGGAGGTGAGCCATACAAGGACCAAGTTCATATATGGGAAAACTGACACTTATGTAGTAGTATGATGTACCCTGTATGTAGAGCGCAATGGCAGGGTGTGCAATCAGTGGAGGTAAACATTACAGGAAAAACACAGTGTGGTTGAAGAAGAAAAAAACGGGGGGGGGGGGTGATAAACAATAGCAGGTAACTAGTGGCAGAAGTAAAATTGGGATAACATTATTTTGATAAGATCATAGTACGGGTGGGTAGGAGAATGTGGGGGGCATACTGTGGTCTGTGCTGACGTCAGAGTCCCTCCCCAAAAACGCCTGAGCACCCCTGCATTTTTCTGACGCACCCAGAAATGGCAGGTTTCCACCCAGAACGCAGGCTTCTTTTCAAACAGCAGCTGCATTGCGAATATGATCTGCACGCATTTTGTCGCTATTACCCATGCACATGCGCAATGTGAATGTTATGCCTACAATGGGACCTCCACAGCAGCACCGTCAGAACTGGTAAGTAGGAACCATGGGGGTCATTCCGACCCGATCGCTCGCTGCAGTTTGTCGCAGCACAGTGATCGGGTTGGAACTGCACATGCATCGGCGCCGCAGTGTGCCGGCGCATGGCAGTCATCGTTGCCTAGTGATCGCCTCTGAGACAGAGGCAGTTGCTGGGCAGGAGGGGGCTGGACGGCAGCGTTAAGCCGCCATTTAGGGGGAGCGGTCCGGCCAACGCAGGCATGGCCGGACCGTTGGGGGCCGCGGCGGCAGCATGACAACTCACGCAGCCGCTGCGGCCAGCAGCTGCGACGAACAACTCCCGGCTAGCCGCAGGAGCTGCAGTGGCCCGGAGTTACTCCAGAAAAACAAAAGCATTGCCGCTGTGCGATGCTTTTGTATTTGTGCGGGGGGATGGCAGCACTGACATATGGGGGGCAGACTAGCCCTGTGATGGACGTCCTCCCGCATGTCAGTGAAGATGATCGTAGCTGTGCTAAATTTAGCACAGCTACGAACAACTCGGAATGACCCCCCAAGACTCTGTGACAATTGCATTGCCCATTATGCAATGTTATAGTTTCAGGCAATAGAATAGATTGGATTTCCTGCTTCCAGGTATTTCAATATTTCCCATAATCCAATGGGACAATAACATTGCACAGTTATTATGTAGCATGGTTATTAGGTAGCTTGCCTCGCAAGCACTTTATTTATATATATAAACTCACCAGTGTGAGTCTCCATCTCTTTAGGAGAATGTAGTAAGTGCTTTTTGGTACATACTGTACTGTACATAGTGGGTGCTAGTTTTTTTAATCTGTTTTTGACCTAATATATACATGCTATTCTGACCTCCTGTGAACAACAGAGATAATAATGAATACTTTTTGTTATTAGGACTACTGTCTTAGTGTAGAGATGTGCCCTGTGTCCCAGGGCACATCAGAGGTGCAGACCCAACTGTGGGCAGCGCTGGGGCAGCTTGTCTGTCCCCAGCGCCTGTCAGCGTACAGCAGCGGCTGGTGTCTGGTGCAGGGATCAGACGTTTCCCTGCACCAGATTGTCAGCGGCGTCGGGCAGCGCAGCGGCACTTTAAACTTGGCGCCATTCTGGCCGCCAATGAAAAGCGCCGGCTTCAGGATTTAAAATCCGGCGCCGCTCGCGAGCCAATTGCAGCTCGCGGGGCGCCGGCCAACCACAGACATGCGCGGCGAGCCAATCGGCGCTCGCCACGTCATAGGCCCCACCCCCGGCATCTGACGTCAGATGCCGGGCGGGAGCCAAAGGTCAGGGCCACGCGCAGGAGCACTAATGACGCCGGGCGGGAGCCGAACAGAGAAGAAGCCGCGCCGAAGAGTGGTGAAGATCCGGGCGGCGCCAGGAAGAAGAGGACATAGTGGCGGGAGGTCGTGAGGCCGCGGAAGAGGACAGAAGATGCCCGGCTCCTGGAAGATGATGTCTAATGGCGGCTGGACGCGGAGAGGAGATGGCGGCGCCGCTGGCCAGGATGGGCCAGTGGCAGAAGAGCCCATCCAGGCCGAGAAGCGCTGCAGTGGTGGGAAGCAATAGAGCTGTGCAGTTCCCCACTGCAGCCTTCTCCACCACAGGTAGGCCCTTCTAAGGTGCCCCCCCCCCCTCCTTCTCTCCTCCCTAGACCTCCAGGTGATCGGGCACTAGGCAAGTAGGCACAGTCGGGCCCTCCCGGCCTATGGGCAAATAGGCGGGCATTAGGCCCGTGGCCACAATCCAGGCAGTAAGCCTGTGGGGGACAGATAGAGGGCGTTAGGCCCTAGTTCCAGCAAACCCCCCCCTATTAGGTATATATAAGGTGACCCTGGCCACTAGGCCCAGGTCAGCCAACGGGCGACAAGTTAGGCGGGCGCTAGGCCCGTGGGTGATGTCAGGCCTCTGGCCTGTGTGCAGTTAGGGGCGCTAGGCCCAGTAAATACGTGCTCCCCCCAGGGTGCGGGCACTAGGCCCAGGCCACCATGAGGTGGATAAGTAGGCAGGCCCGCTTGGCCTGAGCCCCACATAAGGAAGTGTACAGGAGGTGGGCAGGCTGTACGGCGCCCCCCCTACTTGGATTGTACTCTGGTATTGTGATGTATGTTGTTACCGTGCAGGGCAAAGTGTTTGTTTTAAAGTTTGTGCATAGTTTGTGTTGCACCACCCATACAAGCTAGTTGGAGGGATCTGTTTATGTAGCTAGTGTATCGGACGCACACTAGGGTAATTCTTGGCCCTGCACGGCTGTTTTCTCTTTACCTCCTTACAGGGACCTGTAAGTGGAGAAGATCGGAGTGCAAGACTTGTGACGGTGAGCAACATCTGTCCGTGTGTTCCTTTTGATGTGTGTTTGCCCCTATCTGTCTCCCTTCCTTCATGGCGAACGGTGGACCTTGCACGCCGGTGCAAGGTCGAATTTACACCTGGTGCGAGAGTACCGATAGGTGAAATTCGGGCTCTGATGCCGTGTGCCCAGGATGACCTTCACCTTGCCCGACAGCTTATTTTCTGTTCGGAGGGTGTTTCGGTCCACAGTGTCCGGGTCCGACTGAAGATTTCCAGGTCCTTTGAAGGTTCCGGTACCTGAAGGTGAGAGAGTGCGGCGCCTGGTAAGTGGTCAACCTACACCTGCATGGCAGCAGGCACTACACCGCACCGCCACCCTCTTACACTTGGCGTAGTCGGCAGGATATTTGACCGCGGACACGATGTGGAATGTCCTCAAGAAGACCTCCCTGCGGTCGGCTCCGGAACAGAACCACCCCCGGACGTGTGCGGACCAGAGCAACTGGGTGACGGTGTTTGGGGCAGATCTCCTGAAGATGGTGCAGCGGTCGGTCCAGCGTGGAAAGGAAGAGCGCCAGGAAAAGGGGCGCAAGAAGGCCGCTGTGACGCCCTGCAAGAAATGTCGGCAAACAGGACACTTTGCCGACGAGTGTACTTGGCAAGAGACATCCTCAAAGAAGGTAATCCAGCAAGAGGACCGAAGACGTCAGAAGGGCCAAGCGAAGAAAGAGTCCTGGTGTTTGCTCTGCGGAAGCTACGGGCATGAGCATAACAGTTGTCCCTGGGATGAAGAGTGGAGCCAAGACGAGGTTGATTTCCAGTGTGAAAGCTGTGGCGATCCCCGACATAGGCTTCCGGAGTGTCCATGGACTGAAGACAGGACAGACTACGAGGCCACGGTGAAGCAGCTGACGGAGTCTCGTCAGCAACTTTGGAACCGGGTGGCTGCAGAGCCCGTATGTGCGCTCTGCGAGGCTAGGGGACATGAGCTTTCTGATTGTCCGTGGAAGGAAGACCGGATGATTGCAGATGGTCGTGCCCAGAGATGGGAGGAGGAAACCAGAGAAATGGAACGGAAGAGCCTGCTTGAAGTTAGTTCGCAGGTGCCCATTTCATCTGAGCCGGAACCAATGGGTGAAGATCCCTCAGTGAAGGAGGTTGCCAAAGAACCCGTCTTGGAGAAGGTGGCAGTGACCCTCCCTTGTTGGAAGTGTCGTCGACCAGGACATTCGGCCAATGAGTGTCCCTGGGAAGATGCCGCGGACCTACTCTGCCCCAAGAAAGCAACCCCAGTAAGGAAGGATCCTTTCCTGCATAAGGCGGAGGTGGATGACTGGGAGGTGAAGACAGGGCCGGCAACAGACATCTTGGGGCCCGGGACAGTGATATCTTTGGGGCCCCCTAAGAGGAACGGAATTTACTGCGCTATATAATAAACTGTTATTAAATAAATATATATATTTTTATCTACAGTATACAGATATATAAATATGTATATCTCTCCTTCCTCCCCCGGACTCCACACACACCACGGTCTGTCTCTCCCCAATAACTTTATGATGATTCCCTGCTCACATACCTGCCGGACACAAAGTGGTATAAAATTGGGGCCCCTCTGACCCTTGGGGCCCAGTACAGGTGTCCCCTTTGACCCCCCCTGTCGCCGGCCCTGGGTGAAGATACCACGCTGCGAGGAAAAGCATGAAGACAAATTATTCAAGTGCAGCAACACAGTGTGAAATGACTGGTACTCGGGGAGGACATCTGCCCGAGTCAGCAGCACTGCAGTCAGGGACATGCAGGCAATAGGCAAACAGTATTAGTTCCCCCAGGTGGAAAATTGTCTCTGCAGAAAATAGTATCCTAGTGCCTTTATGGCCCACTTTATGGCCAGGCACTACTTGTCTACTGTACAGTTGTGTATTCTTATTCCCTCTGTAACAACTTCCTGCTCAAGAACAATACAGGGTGTTCTACCCCCTCGCTTTCCTGGGACAGGACAGCAGCTAAGCCAACTACAGAGGCATCTGTCTGGAGGAAGAATCTGCGCCCAAATTCGGGTGCCTGCCGTACCGGAGAGGTACAAAGGACCAGACGAAGGTATGTCTATGCTGTTTCAGCCAGACTGGTTCACTCCAGTCAATCGTAAAAGCGTTTTTTAGCAAGTCTGTTAATGGTGCTGCACTAGTTGCAAAGTAACTGATAAACCAGCACACAGGAAGAAAAGCGGAATTCTGGCTAAACGCAAAACAAACTTTTATGTGAACGTCTATACCTGTTCCCAGGTGAGCTTCTGCCTAAAGGAGGGGATTGTGTCGGTCAGAATCTATACCCATGCTGTGTGTATAAACCGGTCAGAAAGGTTTAAAGATACCTTTATGGCAGGGGTGGGGAACCTTTTTTCTACTGAGGGCCATTTGGATATTTATAAAATCCTTCGGGTGCCATACAAAAATTCTCAACTTAAAAAATGACCCTGCCCCCCAGTAGGTCTGCCCCTTAGAGGTACTGTGTGTGGGACGTGATACACATATGCCCCCAATAGTGCGGTGCCAGATCCACAATTGCCCCCACAGTGCCAGGTATACAGATGCCCCCACAGTGCCAGGTATACAAATGCCCCTCACAGTGCCAGGTATACAGATGTCCCCACAGTGCCAGGTATACAGATGTCCCCACAGTGCCAGGTATACAAATACCCCTCACAGTGCCAGGTATACAGATGCCCCCACAGTGCCAGGTATACAAATGCCCCTCACAGTGCCAGGTATATAGATGTCCCCACAGTGCCAGGTATACAAATGCCCCTCACAGTGCCAGGTTTACAGATGCCCCCACAGTGCCAGGTATACAGATGCCCCCACAGTGCCAGGTATATAAATGCCCCTCACAGTGCCAGGTATACAGATGTCCTCACAGTGCCAGGTATACAGATGCCCCCACAGTGCCAGGTATACAGATGTCCCCACAGTGCCAGGTATACAGATGTCCCCACAGTGCCAGGTATACAGATGCTCCCACAGTGCCAGGTATACAAATGCCCCTCACAGTGCCAGGTATACAGATGCCCCTCATAGTGCCAGGTATACAGATGCCCCCCACAGTGCCAGGTATACAGATGCCCTGCCCTGCCCCCCCCCCCCCCTCCCCTCCGTGCTGCTTACCGTGCTGCTTTCGGTGGGACACGGTGGAGAGCGCGGCTATGTTGGGTGGCGGCGGCATGTAGGACTTGAAACCAGCCGCCGGTTTGAGAGCCAATCAGAGCTCGCGGACCGGCAGCCGCGGCTTCTGATTGGCTGCCGGTCCGCGAGCTCTGATTGGCTCACGAACCGGCGGCTGGTTCATACACGCCGCCGCTCCCACCCGACAGCCGCGCTCTCCTCCCTGTTCTGACAGCTGAGACACGCTGCCGCCGGACTGAGCGGCAGCGTGTCTCACTGACACAAGCTGGTGGGCCGGACCAAACGGCTTCGCGGGCCTTATACGGCCCGCGGGCCGGAGATTCCCCACCCCTGCTTTATGGGAACGCATCTCACTGTAATTAGGTGAGTCCATTGAGGTGGGTCCATATGTATGAAATTACAGCAAGGGATGTGAATATAACAAAAACGTGCTGTTTCTTTTCTTGTTTCCTGAGACGGTTATCGATCCCACCAGAGGGGTCATCAGGAATACACCACAGACTCTTTCAAGAATTTGCGCTTTTGGACCACCTTTTTTGCTATAGTCATTGGTAAAAAGATTTGTGCTCCTTGGTGGGGACTAAGCTGCAGTCCTGGGGCGCAGGTGGCTGTAATATCATTGTTTGTAACTGATAAACCACCTATAGTAACCTACCAAGCCCAGGAAGGTTCTCAACCGCGATTTGGTCTTAGGCTTTGACGAATTTTTGACTGCCTTAACCTTTCCTATATGAGGTTTCACCTGACCCTATCCAACTACATAACCCAAATACTTAGCATCTCTTAGGACCACTGCACATTTCTGGGGGTTAGCCGTGAAACCTGCAGATCTCAATGAGGCCAGTACTGCGTCAACCTTAGGAAATTGTGATACCCAGTTTTGTGAGTGTATAACTATGCTATCTAGATAGGAGGCATTATGGGGTCGCAGTACCTTGTTTATTACCCTTTACCAAGTGGCCAGCACTCCAGCAAACCAAAGGGTCGGGCCTTATACTGGAAAGGCCTTCAGGGGTAGAAAAAGCTGTATTTTCCTTTATTAGGTGTAAGAGGTACCTGCCAGTAGACTTTGTGAGATCAAGGATGGTTAAATAGCTGATGCTGGACAAACTTTCCACCAGTTCATCCATCCGGGACATTTAACTTTCAAAAGTCATTTCAGAACCATAAGCTGCCATTGGGTTTTGTAACTAGCATAATCGGGCTACACCACTCACTGTTAGACTCCTTAATTACTCCCAGTTTGACCATGCTCTCCAGCTCCCTTCTAACCACATTCAACCTATCCTCAGGGATATACAGGTAGTAGGGCTTTGTTCTTCTACCCTGGGAGCCCTGATAATATCATGTTCAATCAAAGCTATGCACTCATGTAGGGAAGAGAACATGTCCTTGTTCTGTTGTACTGTATACTTCTTTTGCTCTGTGGACAAGCTAGGTTCTATGGTAATCAAGGATTTTATTCTACTATCTTACTCAACAATCCCGGCACCGAATCCTCATTATGCCATGGTTTTAATAAATTTACATGATATATCAGGTCTTCCTTCTTACTCCCGGCCTGCTGAAACTTATAGTTCACAGGGCCAACTGCCCCCTCCATCTCATAGGTCTACGGTCAATGAGTGAAGAGTTTACTCTCTTGGGTTTGCACTAGAACCAAGACCTTATACCTGGGACTGAAGGACTGGGTTACCGCAGTAGTATCATAACTTTTCTTCTGTCAACTTTGTGCTTCTATTAAGTGTTGGCGCACCAAAGGGCTTATCTTCCCCAACTTCTCGTACATTTGAGAAACAAACTGTATCACATCTGGTTCTCTAGACCTATGTTGTTTCCAACCCTCCTTTAACATATCCAAAATGCCCTGGGGTTGTCTCTCATATCGTAGCTTAAAAGGGCTAAACCCCGTTGAGGCTTGGGAAACCTCTCTAAAAGCGAACAACAAGAAGGGTGTCCCAATTATTCCTTTCCTGCACCACTGCCTTTATGATCATATGCTTCAGGGTCTGATTAAACCTTTCTACTTGTCCATCCTTTTGTGAATGGTAAATGGAAGTGCGGAGGGTTATCATCCCTAGCAGCTGACACATATCGTGCATTAGCCTGAACATGAATGGTGTACCCTGATCGGTAAAAATTTCCTTAGGAATTCCCAATTGGATTAACAAATTTATCAACTCCCTAGCTATTGTGCTAGACTTTATATTTCATAATAGCAAGCCTGGCAATACTATTTAATGGCCATGTGCACCACTGGCAAATAAAATCTAAACAGGACCCACACCAAGGTTTTGTCTTCTCCCAGGTGCATTCCCCCATGCATGAGTATGTGCTGCTTTTAAAACAAACATGTACTTGGGGCACTACTAGCTTTTCCACTACTCTCTCCTGTACAATGCTTACTCTATACCAGCATTCATTCTTAATCTCAAAGTTTGGACCTCCCCCTGATGGTGGGGCTACACAAGGTATGCTGTTTACCTCTGTCACTGCCTTAAAGGATTGTTCCAGGGTGTTCCAGGGTAGCATCATTAACCTAGTACCGGGCAAAGGCCCTCATTAAGCATGGATTGCAAATTGTTCTATTTTTCAATTTGGTTGATTATCAAAAGCTGTGTAAATAACGTACATGCGCCAGAGCAGCACTGTGATTGCAGTGCATTTGCAATATTAAAGTAAATCGATGTCACAGTGATTGACAGAAAGTGAGCGTTTAGGGGTGGTAACATGGCATTTTGTGATATTGGTGGCAAAAACACAGGCGTGTCATGGCCATTTGGTGTACGGGTCTGACATCATCTGTAATCACGTGCATGCAACAGCATGTGCAGATTTGTGGATGCTCTGGCTTGGTACAGATTGAATTTACCCAAACAATTCTTTGCAATTGAGACTTTTAGTAGCAATAGTGATCCATGCTGAATCCAGTCCAAAGTCCTGTAATGGAAATTGTCTCAGCACCGGTGACCAATCAGTGTCTTCATTTGGCCCCATAGCTGGCTCATCTGCAGTTTCCCCCAGGAGGACGGCAAATGGTCAGCCTGTGTCCTTCAACCCATGTGATTTCTGTGTCGCCTTGCCTATCGCTGATGTGGCTTCCTGCAATGGCAACTCCATTGTCCCAAGGTATACATCTTGTTGTTTTTTGGACATATCCTTTATGAATGAAGACCAGGCCAGTGAATCAGTTGTCCATGTGGCCGGTTGGACTTGCTCTAAGATCATCTCCTGGAATAATGGGAAATTACATCTCAAGATGAGTGGGTACAGCAGCTTAGGTGCTATTGCTGTCATGGTCTGGCCTCTGAGGGTGACTGAAAGAAGGGTCCTCTTGTATTCCTCAGATGTTCCATGAATACACAGGATCTTCACTCTTGGTAACCAAAGTGCTAGTTCTGCATGGATCAGTGAGCCCCAAAACAAGGTAAGTTCACTACTGGTGTTCACCAAGACCAGAACCACATTCTGGTTAACAAGGGCCATTACCCAAAACAATTTATTGCCCTTCTTTGGTATACTCAACTTGGTACAGTACAGTAACTTTGGTACATTGATCCTACCTCCTGGGCTAGTGAGCAGTCCATGGACTCATGCAGTGTTGGGCATTTCATCACAGTTTTTGTCTTGGCATAGGTTTTGGTAAAAATGCTATGGGAGTTGGCTATTTGCTGCAATGCCCCAAATCTCTCCACCATTGTGGCGAGTTCCTCTGGGGTTTGGGGGCCTTCCGGCATTACCCACTTCTGCAAACCCCAGTACAAAGTCCAGATGCAGTGGTCAATTGCCAACTACTACACCATCCAAGGGGGCAAGTTTTCCTCTGGTTTCAAATACTTCCTAAATATATTGATAAAGGTGGCAAACTGAGTTCAGACCACAGTTTCTTTGGAGCTCGGCCTGGCCCGGTAACGCTGACATAAGTCAGTTTCTCAGTTTTTAAGGTGGAGTACACCGATGCCTCCTTCTTCTCAGGGTCCATATAAAGCCGCTGGGCCTCACTGGACAAGTATTGCCCCAGCATGTCCACCCAGACATCCGGTGACCATTTCACTCTATTTGCTGTTCTCTCGAAGATGGCGAGGTAAGCTTCTATGAAATCGTCAGCTGACATTTTCTAAACTTGGGCTCCTCCTTAGGACCCGACTGTTGTTGTTGGCATTGTAACAGCAGCCATTCAAACCACAATTCTTGCTGCTGTTGCATCTATATAGGCTGCTGCTGAAATTGCTGCTGCTGCTGTTGACTATGTTGCTGTCCGCTCACAAGCATTTTCAGTATTTTCTCCATTTTGGCTTCTTTGTGGGTTGGGAAATGGAAACTAGCTTTCCTTAGCTTCCCATACACTGACAGCACTTGTGACAGCAAAGCTATGTAGTGGAAGCACACACTGACTTTGGACTTCTCCACTACCTTTTACTTTGTCAGTAGTAGCAGACCAGTAATGACACAGTAAATGTTCATGACCCTGTCACTAGCTAACAGATATCTACTCCATAGTCACCAGACCACTTTCCCAGCATCGGTCATACAGATAAATGGTCCAGACAGCCTTTTATACCTTGGAGTCCTCCTCCCCCTCTCAGATTGACAGGCAAGTGACACACCCACCCTGCCTTCATAAGGAAGTGCCTTATACCTGCTCTGTTTTGATCAGTCAAATGCCTTCAGCTGTGTCACACTGAAATCAACAAGCAGGTAAAACACACTTTTTATCCCCCAAATGCCTGGTATTTCCACATTACTGTATATACTGTAGACTCACGATGACCAACATATGTTATATATATTTTTTTAAACAGAAAATACAGTGTATTTTGAACAACAGACTGTAGACAGTAGTCCACATATTGGGACAAGGTCTGACTAAGTGATCCTCTATAAGAAATGATGGACCTACTGGAGGGCTTGAACAATTTTGAGTCAAAAATTTAACTGTGTGTTCTTCTATCCAATTGTTAAATAAACACAGGGAATTCAGTTGCCAGCGAAGGGTGATTAATTGCCATTGTCACTGCTTTCAATGGCACCCCGAATGCCCAATTGCTAGTAAAACCTATTATGGTTGAGCAACAGTAGCACCTGAAAGTGGTTATACCTTCAAAATGATTCTAGTATGTGGCATGTGTTTAGAGATGAGTTTTGGATACTGTGGCCAGAGGGTCATGGGGCCACAGCTGAGTAGGTTAGCCCGGCCGAATGCCCAATTCACACAAAAGTGCAATCTATCCTATGGGGTAGCGAACACTTTTTTTGCAAAATCCCAGTACTGATAAGTGCAGTGGGTTGGGAGCAGGTTCGGCTGGGCAAAGGATTCACAGCCAATGGAATTCCCCCCAAAGAATATTTCTCCCTCTTGTACTGTATTTAATAGTGGGTTCAAATATATATATTTTTTGTAGCAGCTTGTTTCTGACAATTGCCTCAAGACAAAATATGAATGATTCATGAGAACAATGCCTCCACCTTTATCAATGGGGCAGATTACGATTGGAGCTATCATTTCACAGAAACATAGAAACATGGATTTTGACAGCAGATAGGAACCACTTCACCCATCTTGTCTGCCCCATTACATGATAATGCCAATATCGTGATCCGCTCCACATACGTAAGATAAGATGAGGGGCTTGGCCACTGCTCAGAGGTCCCTGCCGCCTTGAACTTTAATACCGGTGGAAGGGGGTGGTAAGCCCAAATATATGGTACTAGCTGAATACCAATGCTTCGCTATGGAATTTCAAGTATTCAAGTATTTCATGTGTATAACTTTAATTTTGAAGGACTTCCTGGTAAACTTATTAGACTCACAACAGGAATATTATTTATTTATTTATTTATTTATTACCAGTTATTTATATAGAGTACACATATTCCGCAGCGCTTTACAGAGAATACTTGGCCATTCACATCAGTACCAGCCCCAGTGGAGCTTACAATCTATGTACCCTATCACATGTACATACAGACACATTTGTGGCAAGAAGGTTTGCTGTGTCTGTCAGTGTAGTGTCCAGAGCATGGAGGCGCTACCAGGAGACAGGCCAGTACATCAGGAGACGTGGAGGAGGCAGTAGGAGGGCAACAACCCAGCAGCAGGACCGCTACCAGAGGCGTATCTACCTATTGGCCAGGATGGCACTCGCCAGGGGCGCCAGCCTAGGAGGGGCGCCACCTGACGGTGCCATCCGCGGCCAGGAGGTGGATACGCTTCGCACCTTTGTTCCCCCTTACCCTGGCCTTTCCTCACCCGTCCCAGCATCAGCCACGGTAGGCAACAGATGGAGCCACTGTAAGGCGCTGGGGTCCGGCGCCGCATCGCATTTCAATAAAGAAACACTGCATAAACTACAGCTCCCAGCAGCCCTTGCTGCCGGAGCTCACAGAAGCAACGGCTGCTCGGAGCTTTAGTTTATGCAGTGTTTCTTTATTGTAATGCGGCGCGGTGCCGGCAGAGCTGGATTAAGGGGGACACTGGGGTCAAGTAACCCTGGACCCCCCAGCTGATAGGGCCCCCCGCCACCCGCAGCGGATCAGATCTTTATTACCGATCCGAACCGCAGCATTGCACCCTGCACCAGCAGCCACTGCACTGACAGCCGTCATTGACAGCCACCGCTGCTGCCGCCCGCATAGCAGTGCTTGACTTCCTGCCGGCGGCTGTCCAGTAGACTCTTTAGTTACAGCCTGCAGCTCTCACTGTCTGACTGGAATGGCACACAGGCTGTAGGGGGGGAGGGAGAAGAAGAGGAGGAGTAAGCGAGGACATAATGCACTCACTGGGTGTAGCCAGGAGGAGTACTACTACTTGCTGAAGTGATAGATAGATAGTGTGACTGTATAATGTATATCTGACTTGTGGGGGAGACACTGACAGTGAGGAGCAGTTAGAGTCTGAGAGCAGGACTTGCTGCCAGAGTGCCACACTGCCATTGTGACCACACTGACCACCAGTATAATATATATTGTGATTGTCTGCTTAGGAGTACTACTTGCAAGTTGCTGATAGTGTGACCAGTGACCTGACCACCAGTTTAATAATCACCACCAGTTTAATATATATAATATATATATATATATAATTGTATATAATATATATATAATATTGTATACCACCTACCCGTTTTTTTTTTTTTTCTTTCTTCTTCTTTATACATACTACTATACAGTGCTTAAAGTGGTCCTAAAGAGGTGGTGGAACTCACCCCCCCCAACCCTGTGCGTGCCCCCTAACCACTCCCACCTGGCATATGTCATAGCCCTAGCCCCTCCCACCTGACCGATGCCACACACCCCAGTCCCTCCCCTATATGAGTAAATTCATCTATTTATAATCAAAATTATACTGGTCAAACAATTAAAAATGATTTGATCAACATAGCCCACTCCAACACAGGTGGGGAAGATGTGCATAACTGCTGACTGCTGAATAATGTAAGAGAACACAAGATAAAAATCCTCAGCAGTAGTACAGAGCTAACTAATTATTATTTACTTAATGCAGCAGTGCTGTAAATAGACATTTTGGTGTCCAGCGGCAGGAAAATAATTGATGCCCTCTCTTCCACCACACAGAAATAAGGGACAGAAGCGTATGAAGAAGGATAAACGATCCGAAAGCGCTTAAGCCTGTGGGACCTATCTGTGCGGCATTGACGGAGGATCCGGAGGACATACTCAGCAGTTTTGGGACACCTTCAGTAACCGGGACTTTGGGTGACTATATCTCCACACTGTCCGCTGCAGCCTTCTGGACACCTGTTGTTATATGCTGTTTTTTAACCTTTGTTTGTGAGTGTGTCTTGTATTAAATTTATTTTAAATCAAATACACAGACGGTATTGCACTATCATTATTCTTTATTCAAGCTCCGTATGGGAACGGTATTGTAACACATTTAAGAAGAAAAAACCAGCCAGAATGAGATTCTGCCTACTACATGCAAATTTACCAGCTATACTATGTGAGTGGGACCATTGAGTAATAAAATCACACTTTCATTCAAGTGGAATACACTGTGTGTTGTATTTTCTCATTATTTTTTTAGCCCATTGTTAATCAATCTGGAGCTGGAACCATTCTATCATATTTATTGTGTAAGCCTTTTTTTGACCATTTAAATCTTGTTGTGATAAGGTTGCGCCACCTGGTTTCACTAATTTTGGGTGCATGATTCTATATTAAAACCACGGTGAAGGTGTTTTGTGTGACCAAGGGCTGCCACCTATTTATAAGCGCAATTAGGATCGTCTATTTTCGCTTTGTAACATGTAGCCACCAGCAGCGCCTACCTACCACTGGAAGCCAGAAAGACCACAGGCTGCACCCACCATACTACAGCACTGCTCCACTGTCTAACAACTAGCCACTTGCAGGATCCACTTTTCTGTAAACCCCTCTCAAAATGTATAATATCAAGAATCAAAGTAGTCAACTATTCCAAACAAATTAACAAAAAAAATGTTGCACTGGCAATCTCTCTAAATTAATATAATTAGCATGAAAATGTGATCACTAAACAGGCCATATTAAAATATAATCATTCATCAACCATAGAATTCATTACGTTATAGAACAAATACTGCATTGCAATTGCATGGGTTTTTACATTACAGGGACTCTCAGTCTCCGTCCAAGCACTCAGATAGGTACTCAGTCAGCGCGGATCCTCTCTTCCCTGTAGACGGAGACGCGCGATGACGTCATATTTCCCGCCTGCGGCACAGGGTCTGGAGGAGGCGGGTTGGGGTAATCGATCATTCTCGCCGGCGCCGCCCACCCACACATGGAATCCAGGGCTGGAACTTAAAGCCAGCGAGAGGGAAAGCTGAGCGCTGTTACGCGGGCTGTGTGTGTGTGCTAGTGACAGCCCGCAGCCCGCAGCAGAACAGATGCAGAGGCGGAGCACCAGTCTGTCTGCTCTACTCCTTTTCCTGACTCAGTGCTTAGGCTGCCTGTGTGTAGTTAAGGTGGGCGGGCGGAGGCGGAACTGGTTCCGCCTCCAATTTGAAGTGACGGAACGCAGTTCCGCTCCGTTCCGGCCCACTTTAACCCCTGCTACTATAGTAGCTTACTGTAGCAGTCTGCGATGCTGCTGAGCTGACAGTGTCCAGCAGGTCCGTCATCAGTCATTACATAATAAATATATATTATATACCTGTCCGGCTGCAGTACTAGTGATATTATATATATATATATTGATTTCATCTCATTATCATCCAGTCTATATTAGCAGCAGACACAGTACGGTAGTCCACGGCTGTAGCTACCTCTGTGTCGGCAGTCGCTGGTCCATCCATAATTGTATACCACCTACCCGTGGTTTTTTTTTTTCTTTCTTCTTTATACATACTACTATAGTAGCTTACTGTAGCAGTCTGCGGTGCTGCTGAGCTGACAGTGTCCAGCAGGTCCGTCATCAGTCATTACATAATAAATATATATTATATACCTGTCCGGCTGCAGTACTAGTGATATTATATATATATATATTGATTTCATCTCATTATCATCCAGTCTATATTAGCAGCAGACACAGTACGTTAGTCCACGGCTGTAGCTACCTCTGTGTCGGCAGTCGCTGGTCCATCCATAATTGTATACCACCTACCCGTGGTTTTTTTTTTTTCTTTCTTCTTTATACATACTACTATAGTAGCTTACTGTAGCAGTCTGCGGTGCTGCTGAGCTGACAGTGTCCAGCAGGTCCGTCATCAGTCATTACATAATAAATATATATTATATACCTGTCCGGCTGCAGTACTAGTGATATTATATATATATATATTGATTTCATCTCATTATCATCCAGTCTATATTAGCAGCAGACACAGTACGGTAGTCCACGGCTGTAGCTACCTCTGTGTCGGCAGTCGCTGGTCCATCCATAATTGTATACCACCTACCCGTGGTTTTTTTTTTCTTTCTTCTTTATACATACTACTATAGTAGCTTACTGTAGCAGTCTGCGGTGCTGCTGAGCTGACAGTGTCCAGCAGGTCCGTCATCAGTCATTACATAATAAATATATCTACCTGTCCGGCTGCAGTACTAGTGTGATATTATATATATATATATTGATTTCATCTCATTATCATCCAGTCTATATTAGCAGCAGACACAGTACGGTAGTCCACGGCTGTAGCTACCTCTGTGTCGGCAGTCGCTGGTCCATCCATAATTGTATACCACCTACCCGTGGTTTTTTTTTTTCTTTCTTCTTTATACATACTACTATAGTAGCTTACTGTAGCAGTCTGCGGTGCTGCTGAGCTGACAGTGTCCAGCAGGTCCGTCATCAGTCATTACATAATAAATATATATTATATACCTGTCCGGCTGCAGTACTAGTGATATTATATATATATTGATTTCATCTCATTATCATCCAGTCTATATTAGCAGCAGACACAGTACGGTAGTCCACGGCTGTAGCTACCTCTGTGTCGGCAGTCGCTCGTCCATCCATAAGTATACTAGTATCCATCCATCTCCATTGTTTACCTGAGGTGCCTTTTAGTTGTGCCTATTAAAATATGGAGAACAAAAATGTTGAGGTTCCAAAATTAGGGAAAGATCAAGATCCACTTCCACCTCGTGCTGAAGCTGCTGCCACTAGTCATGGCCGAGACGATGAAATGCCAGCAACGTCGTCTGCCAAGGTCGATGCCCAATGTCATAGTACAGAGCATGTAAAATCCAAAACACCAAATATCAGTAAAAAAAGGACTCCAAAATCTAAAATAAAATTGTCGGAGGAGAAGCGTAAACTTACCACTATGCCATTTACCACATGGAGTGGCAAGGAACGGCTGAGGCCCTGGCCTATGTTCATGGCTAGTGGTTCAGCTTCACATGAGGATGGAAGCACTCAGCCTCTTGCTAGAAAAATGAAAAGACTCAAGCTGGCAAAAGCACCGCAAAGAACTGTGCGTTCTTCGAAATCCCAAATCCACAAGGAGAGTCCAATTGTGTCGGTTGCGATGCCTGACCTTCCCAACACTGGACGTGAAGAGCATGCGCCTTCCACCATTTGCACGCCCCCTGCAAGTGCTGGAAGGAGCACCCGCAGTCCAGTTCCTGATAGTCAGATTGAAGATGTCAGTGTTGAAGTACACCAGGAGGAGGAGGATATGGGTGTTGCTGGCGCTGGGGAGGAAATTGACAAGGAGGATTCTGATGGTGAGGTGGTTTGTTTAAGTCAGGCACCCGAGGAGACACCTGTTGTCCGTGGGAGGAATATGGCCGTTGACATGCCTGGTGAAAATACCAAAAAAATCAGCTCTTCGGTGTGGAAGTATTTCAACAGAAATGCGGACAACATTTGTCAAGCCGTGTGTTGCCTTTGTCAAGCTGTAATAAGTAGGGGTAAGGACGTTAACCACCTCGGAACATCCTCCCTTATACGTCACCTGCAGCGCATTCATAATAAGTCAGTGACAAGTTCAAAAACTTTGGGCGACAGCGGAAGCAGTCCACTGACCAGTAAATCCCTTCCTCTTGTAACCAAGCTCACGCAAACCACCCCACCAACTCCCTCAGTGTCAATTTCCTCCTTCCCCAGGAATGCCAATAGTCCTGCAGGCCATGTCACTGGCAATTCTGACGAGTCCTCTCCTGCCTGGGATTCCTCCGATGCATCCTTGCGTGTAACGCCTACTGCTGCTGGCGCTGCTGTTGTTGCTGCTGGGAGTCGATGGTCATCCCAGAGGGGAAGTCGTACTCGTAAGCCCACTTTTACTACTTCCACCAAGCAATTGACTGTCCAACAGTCCTTTGCGAGGAAGATGAAATATCACAGCAGTCATCCTGCTGCAAAGCGGATAACTGAGGCCTTGGCATCCTGGGTGGTGAGAAACGTGGTTCCGGTATCCATCATTACTGCAGAGCCAACTAGAGACTTGTTGGAGGTACTGTGTCCCCGGTACCAAATACCATCTAGGTTCCATTTCTCTAGGCAGGCGATACCGAAAATGTACACAGACCTCAGAAAAAGAGTCACCAGTGTCCTAAAAAATGCAGCTGTACCCAATGTCCACTTAACCACGGACATGTGGACAAGTGGAGCAGGGCAGGGTCAGGACTATATGACTGTGACAGCCCACTGGGTAGATGTATGGACTCCCGCCGCAAGAACAGCAGCGGCGGCACCAGTAGCAGCATCTCGCAAACGCCAACTCTTTCCTAGGCAGGCTACGCTTTGTATCACCGGTTTCCAGAATACGCACACAGCTGAAAACCTCTTACGGCAACTGAGGAAGATCATCGCGGAATGGCTTACCCCAATTGGACTCTCCTGTGGATTTGTGGCATCGGACAACGCCAGCAATATTGTGTGCGCATTAAATCTGGGCAAATTCCAGCACGTCCCATGTTTTGCACATACCTTGAATTTGGTGGTGCAGAATTTTTCAAAAAACGACAGGGGCGTGCAAGAGATGCTGTCGGTGGCCAGAAGAATTGCGGGACACTTTCGGCGTACAGGCACCACGTACAGAAGACTGGAGCAACACCAAAAACGCCTGAACCTGCCCTGCCATCATCTGAAGCAAGAAGTGGTAACGAGGTGGAATTCAACCCTATATATGCTTCAGAGGTTGGAGGAGCAGCAAAAGGCCATTCAAGCCTATACAATTCAGCACGATATAGGAGGTGGAATGCACCTGTCTCAAGCGCAGTGGAGAATGATTTCAACGTTGTGCAAGGTTCTGCTGCCCTTTGAACTTGCCACACGTGAAGTCAGTTCAGACACTGCCAGCCTGAGTCAGGTCATTCCCCTCATCAGGCTTTTGCAGAAGAAGCTGGAGACATTGAAGGAGGAGCTAACACGGAGCGATTCCGCTAGGCATGTGGGACTTGTGGATGGAGCCCTTAATTCGCTTAACAAGGATTCACGGGTGGTCAATCTGTTGAAATCAGAGCACTACATTTTGGCCACCGTGCTCGATCCTAGATTTAAAACCTACCTTGGATCTCTCTTTACGGCAGACACAAGTCTGCTGGGGTTCAAAGACCTGCTGGTGAGAAAATTGTCAAGTCAAGCGGAACGCGACCTGTCAACATCTCCTCCTTCACGTTCTCCCGCAACTGGGGGTGCGAGGAAAAGGCTCAGAATTCCGAGTCCACCCGCTGGCGGTGATGCAGGGCAGTCTGGAGCGACTTGCTGATGCTGACATCTGGTCCGGACTGAAGGACCTGTCAACAAATACGGACATGTCGTCTACTGTCACTGCATATGATTCTCTCCCCATTGAAAGAATGGTGGAGGATTATATGAGTGACCGCATCCAAGTAGGCACATCACACAGTCCGTACTTATACTGGCAGGAAAAAGAGGCAATTTGGAGGCCCTTGCACAAACTGGCTTTATTCTACCTAAGTTGCCCTCCCACAAGTGTGTACTCCGAAAGAGTGTTTAGTGCCGCCGCTCACCTTGTCAGCAATCGGCGTACGAGGTTACTTCCAGAAAATGTGGAGAAGATGATGTTCATTAAAATGAATTATAATCAATTCCTCCGTGGAGACATTGACCAGCAGCAATTGCCTCCACAAAGTACACAGGGAGCTGAGATGGTGGATTCCAGTGGGGACGAATTGATAATCTGTGAGGAGGGGGATGTACACGGTGATATATCGGAGGATGATGATGAGGTGGACATCTTGCCTCTGTAGAGCCAGTTTGTGCAAGGAGAGATTAATTGCTTCTTTTTTGGTGGGGGTCCAAACCAACCCGTCATTTCAGTCACAGTCGTGTGGCAGACCCTGTCACTGAAATGATGGGTTGGTTAAAGTGTGCATGTCCTGTTTATACAACATAAGGGTGGGTGGGAGGGCCCAAGGACAATTCCATCTTGCACCTCTTTTTTCTTTAATTTTTCTTTGCGTCATGTGCTGTTTGGGGAGTGTTTTTTGGAAGGGCCATCCTGCGTGACACTGCAGTGACACTCCTAGATGGGCCCGGTGTTTGTGTCGGCCACTAGGGTCGCTTATCTTACTCACACAGCTACCTCATTGCGCCTCTTTTTTTCTTTGCGTCATGTGCTGTTTGGGGAGTGTTTTTTGGAAGGGCCATCCTGCGTGACACTGCAGTGCCACTCCTAGATGGGCCCGGTGTTTGTGTCGGCCACTAGGGTCGCTTATCTTACTCACACAGCTACCTCATTGCGCCTCTTTTTTTCTTTGCGTCATGTGCTGTTTGGGGAGTGTTTTTTGGAAGGGCCATCCTGTGTGACACTGCAGTGCCACTCCTAGATGGGCCCGGTGTTTGTGTCGGCCACTAGGGTCGCTTATCTTACTCACACAGCTACCTCATTGCGCCTCTTTTTTTCTTTGCGTCATGTGCTGTTTGGGGAGTGTTTTTTGGAAGGGCCATCCTGCGTGACACTGCAGTGCCACTCCTAGATGGGCCCGGTGTTTGTGTCGGCCACTAGGGTCGCTTATCTTACTCACACAGCTACCTCATTGCGCCTCTTTTTTTCTTTGCGTCATGTGCTGTTTGGGGAGTGTTTTTTGGAAGGGCCATCCTGCGTGACACTGCAGTGCCACTCCTAGATGGGCCCGGTGTTTGTGTCGGCCACTAGGGTCGCTTATCTTACTCACACAGCTACCTCATTGCGCCTCTTTTTTTCTTTGCGTCATGTGCTGTTTGGGGAGTGTTTTTTGGAAGGGCCATCCTGCGTGACACTGCAGTGCCACTCCTAGATGGGCCCGGTGTTTGTGTCGGCCACTAGGGTCGCTTAGCTTAGTCATCCAGCGACCTCGGTGCAAATTTTAGGACTAAAAATAATATTGTGAGGTGTGAGGTATTCAGAATAGACTGAAAATGAGTGGAAATAATGGTTATTGAGGTTAATAATACTTTGGGATCAAAATGACCCCCAAATTCTATGATTTAAGCTGTTTTTTAGGGTTTTTTGAAAAAAACACCCGAATCCAAAACACACCCGAATCCGACAAAAAAAATTCGGTGAGGTTTTGCCAAAACGCGGTCGAACCCAAAACACGGCCGCGGAACCGAACCCAAAACCAAAACACAAAACCCGAAAAATTTCAAGTGCACATCTCTAGGCTGTATACTGTAAACCGAAACTGTTGAACGGCTTCTTGTGGTCTTGTATCTTCTTGTGAGGTCCGTGGGCTCTTTTGTTTATTCTATAAATATACCTGCGATTTGGAAGGCACCTGGCAATACTGCTGTGATTTTACTCTATATATATATATATATATATAAATGGAAGATGCTGGCGGCACTCATGGGACTTAGTAATAGTAGTAATAAGCAAGGCTTGCACGCCTATGTAGATCAACGTTTCAGTTTTATTTTGAAAACTTTCGTCAGGATACATAACACATGAAAAACACATACCTTTATAGATGAAGACCATACAGTGTTAACTCGTGGTTCCAGAGCCACGGTCGACGGCGGCTGACGTCACATGCAATGCGACGGGTGCCTGGTCTGCACCACCTGACCGCCAGCCGTTGCCTGGAGACAGGTGTAAACAAATTGTGTAGAGAAAAACAGACCCAAACATACAAAATATAGTCTAAAGAAAGTACTTGTTAATCCAATGGTATAAAGTTAAAAAGCAAGAATACCGTAAATTCCACATATACATGTATAAATCAATGTGCAAAAAGTATGCTAGAGAATGAAAAAATGCGTGGAGCAAAAAAGAGATCCTAAAGCGTTGTGCCGGCATACAGACTGTACTACAAGCAAATGGACAGTTTACTTATTAATGTCACAAAGGAACAATCAAAAGAACACAGCAATATATGATCAAAACCAGTACACATGTGCTGTAGATACATCGACGCTGTGAAAGGCGTCTCAGGTATGGGTAGCGCCATTTCATGTCACAGTCTAGTGCAATCTGTCCGTAATACTATGCCATCAGACCGCTGGAATAGAATGGGTGGCAAATTAATCTGATGGGTATGAGAGACATCACAGATAGCAGTTCCAAGAGTTATATTCATTAAGTCCTGCTGGAGACACAGTGTTGAGTTTGTGTATCCAGCTTGTTTCCAAGCGTAACAGTTGTTTGGCTCTGTCTCCCCCCCTGATGCTAATCGGAACATGGTCAATGATCTTGTATTTGAGTATAGATAAATTGTGCTGGAAGGTCTTGAAATGTCTAGCAACTGGCTGATCTTGGTTGCCTCCTTCAAGGGCTTATTATTATTATTATTATTATATATATAATGCCAGGATGTCCTCCGAGATTAGTACAATCAATAGGAGGCACTCAACCGGCTTTTAAATTAGTGTAAATCTGCACCCGTGCCCCCCATAACCTTAATTCGGCTCTGGGAGCCGGACCACAGCGCCTTACAGCGGCTCCAGCTGCTGTCTGTCGTGGCTGTTGCCGGGGCGGGTGAGGAACTGCCAGGGGAAGGGGGAACAAAGGTGCTGCCTCTACAACTAATAATATATATATATAATGTATATATATATATATGTATGTGTGTATGTATATGCATGAGTGTATATATATATATATATATATATATACACATAGTTACACGCACTTTCCCTATATCAAATATGGGGGGGGGGGTGCCAGTCCCTTGTTTTGCCAGGGGTGCTCGGACCCCTAGATACACCCCTGACCGCTACCTCCGCCTTTGTGCAAGGAGGAACAGGAGGAGCACTGCCAGAGCCCTGCAAAATGACCTCCAGCAAGCCACAAATGTGCATGTGTCTACTCAAACGATCAGAAACAGACTCCATGAGGGTGGTATGAGGGCCCGACGTCCACAGGTGGGGGTTGTGCTTACAGCCCAACACCGTGCAGGACGTTTGGTATTTGCCAGAGAACACCAAGATTAGCAAATTCGCCACTGGCGCCCTGTGCTCTTCACAGATGAACGCAGGTTCTCACTGAGCACATGTGACAGACGTGAGTCTGGAGACGCCAAGGAGAACGTTCTGCTGCCTGCAACATCCTCCAGCATGACCGGTTTGACAGTGGGTCAGTAATGGTGTGGGCTGGCATTTCTTTGGGGGGCTGCACAGCCCTCCATGTGCTCGCCAGAGGTAGCCTGACTACCATTAGGTACCGAAATGAGATCCTCAGACCCCTTGTGTGACCATATGCTGGTGCGGTTGGCCCTGGGTTCCTCCTAATGCAAGACAATGCTAGACCTCATGTGGCTGGAGTGTGTCAGCAGTTCCTGCAGGATGAAGGCATTGATGCTATGGACTGGCCCGTGCGTTCCCCAGACCTGAATCCAATTGAGCATATCTGGGACATCATGTCTCGCTCCATCCACCAACGCCACATTGCACCACAGACTGTCCAGGAGTTGGCGGATGCTTTAGCCCAGGTCTGGGAGGCGATCCCTCAGGAGACCATCCACCACCTCATCAGGAGCATGCCCAGGCGTTGTAGGGAGGTCATACAGGCACGTGGAGGCCACACACACTACTGAGCCTCATTTTGACTTGTATTAAGGACATTACATCAAAGTTGGATTAGCCTGTAGTGTGTTTTTCCACTTTAATTATGAGTGTGACTCCAAATCCAGACCTCCATGGGTTAATAAATTTGTGTGATTTTGTTGTCAGCACATTCAACTATGTAAAGAATAAAGTATTTAATAAGAATATTTCATTCATTCATATCTGGGATGTGTTATTTTAGTGTTCCCTTTATTTTTTTGAGCAGTGTATATAAAAGGCAAATACCAGTGACTCATCACAAAATCTCCTAAACCACAAGGCTGCACTTCCTTGCCAGTGGCAGCTTTAGAGCAGTCCATTATTCATACAGGGGAGCCACACTCAGTGATGTTTGACAGTATTTAGGGGTGACAGTTGATGTGGCTCCCCTATTTGAATAATTGAGTGCTCTGCAACTGCCACTGCAAGGTAGTCCAAGAACAGAGCATTGTGTACTCCCCCCTCCACGACTTGGTATCGCCGGACCATGCATTTTTGATAACCCCAATAAAAAATTTGTTGAATCCCCAGTATACTGTCACAGCAGCTGGAAGGGGTTTGTTAGACCTCAGTAAATAATAGTAAACAGAAAAATAGGAGTACCAGCGCTATGAGTTGTTAATCCAAAACATACATATACGATGGATCAGTTACAAAAAAATTGTAATTTTAACTAACAATAAACATACATGTAAAAATACACATTAGGAAAGGGTTATAAAAATCAGAGAAATTGTTAATAAAAATAGGTATTTTGGCACTCTCTCTGAGAAAGACAAGGGACTTCACACCCTGCTGATAGGAACCAGTTCCATATTCAAGATCCCGGACTTTTAAATTGGCATGGACTATATCCTCCTTGAGCATACACAATAATCACACAGTCAGCTTTTTTTATTTTTTTTATTCTTTATTGCCCCGGCTGGGTGGGCTGTCTTAACTCTCCTCTGTGAGGGAGGGATTATTTTACCCCTTTTAACCCCTTTGTAGGTGGAATTTTGAAAAATCCCTTCTTAGTTGGTGCCTACGTCACAAAAGCAAGCTACTGTCCAAATTTCAAGTTTCTAGTCCTTATGGTTCAGGAAATTTTGTGATGAGTCAGTGGTATTTGCCTTTTATATATAGAGATTGCAAGCAGTGGAAATATTACAGTATCTACACTACTAACTTTTTAAAGGAGAAGGGTTTTAATATGTAGAACTAAATTGGAAAACCAGTATAAATTGCCATAGAAAATTCTGGGAGGCAGAAGAGAAGAGATAGGGCAAATGTGAGAAATTATTTTCTCCTAAATTTGCAAAGCGAAAAATCATACTTTCACTGGAATTTAGCATAGTGCTTTTGCTGGGAGATGGGCTCTAATAAGGGGTGTGATACATTATCTCGGTGTTCAGGATATTGGTGCTCACACAACCGTCAACGGCATCCCGACAATTAGAATGCCGACAGGAGGCAGGGTTATTATTTTAGCCCTCCTCTGCCCCCTACCCTAACGTGCCTGGGGTGGCGGCTAGGGCTAAGATTCAGGGGTGGCGGCTAAGGCTAAGACACTGAGGGTGGCAGCTAGGTTTAAGACTCAGGGGGTTGCGGCTAACCCTAACCACGGGTCCTAACCCTAACCGTCACTCCGACACTTAACTTTGGGATGTCGGCGGTCGGTATTCCGGCATCGGGATTCGAGTGGTGTTGGGATTCCGGCGTCGGTCACATGACCACCGGCATCCTGAACACTGGGATGCTAACCGTATCCCCTAATAAGAGCCTGCCCCACTGAAGAACTGGAAGCAGAGTGATAGATTGCTTCAGTTCCTATATACATTCAAGGGTATCATTAATATTTCTAGGTACCCCACGGAAATTGGTGTTTTTGGGAAATACCCTGCAAATATGCTTTGATAAATAAGCTCAATAGAATAAGAATGGGTAGTAGTCTTTTCCTTTTAGAAAATATAATAACATAAACTGTAGTGTATAGATTGATAGCAGTTTAAAACAAGTGATATGTAGAATAAAAAAATAAAAAAAATACTGTGATCTTTAGAACCCTGGAAATGTGCTTGCTGAAAGGCAGTTCTATACAAACAAATACTCATTTACTCATTATATTAGCCAGAGTCAGGTTTGAAGCTGCAGAATCAATACTGTAACATTTTTTGATTGCTATTTCAGAAGATACAGATCTATAAAGCCCATGACCAATGGCAAAGCATTTGATGTGTGACAAACACATCTCCAATGTCCCGATGCACTATATAAAGGAATAGGTTACAGAAAATTGATAATGTGAAAACAAACCAATGTTCATCAAGAGGATTTACATTTGGTAAATGTCAAGGCAGCAGCATAAAAGTACAAACAATAGAAAGCAACAGATGTGACAGAAACATGATCTCTACAGTTAGTCATACTAGTGCATTTATTATGTTATTTATGTTCTTTACAGTTACAGTCAGTGGCGGAAATACTGCCTGTGCAAGCAGTGCCTTGTACTGGGGCCCACCGCTGTCAAGGGGCCCAAAGCCAGTGGCATTTCACATCTTCAGTGGCATGCCTGTGGAGAGGTGAAATGCCCCTGGCTTTGGGCCCTTTGACAGCAGTGGGCCCCTCTCCCCCCTCCCTCCTCCCTCCCTCCCTCCTCCTCCCTCCTCCTTACTCCGCTCAGCCGGCCCAGTGAATTACGCAATCGTGTCATTCCAGAAATCTCCGCCAGCCGAGCGGAGTACAGGGGAGGAGTGTAGCATCTAGTTTCCCTTCGTGGAGAAGACCTTTCCCATAAACCCCTGGGTCCATGTCACAAATTACTTGGAATAGTAACCTGTGGCGAGCGTCCAATGGTGCATAGAAAAAAAAACCCTCAAACGAACGGAGAATAGAGAAAACATTTAGGTGCTGTAAGGGTGGAAGTTCTCTCCTGCCCTCTCGTTATGTCACTTCCAGGTCCTGACACAAAGGGAGCATAGACACAACCAGGGAAGGATGGAAGGGGAGAGCATTATAGTGCTGGCGGGCTAGTGCCCACCAGCAAATGCAAATGCTAGGGATGGCCATCAGTGGGTTATCCATCGATGGTCACCATCGATGAATAACACTGATGGTCAGTGGCCATCCCTAGCTATCCCTAGGCAACGAGTATTCCCTAGGCAACGAGCATTCCCCGTGGCAACGAGCATGGACCCAAGAGTATAAAACCCCTGGGAACAAGCTTGATGCAACATGTAAAACCCCTGGCAACGCGCATGAAACCCCTGGCAATGTGCATGGAACCCCTGGCAACGTGCAGGTAAAAATATCTAAACTGGCACTGTGGGAGAATATCTAGCACTGTGGGGGCATATCTGGCACTATGAGGGCATATCTGGCACTGTGTGGGCATGAGTATCTGGCAATGTGGGGGCATATCTGGCACCGTGGGGGAATATGTGTATCTGGCACTGTGGGGGTATATCTAGCACTGTTGGGGCATGTGTATCTGGCAATGTGGGGGCATATCTGGCAATGTGGGGGCATATCTGGCACTGTGGGGGCATATGTGTATCTGGCACCGTAGGGGCATAACTAGCACTGTGGGTGGCATATCTGCACTGTGGGGGGCATATGTGTATCTTGTACTGTGGGGGCATGTGTGTATCCAGCACTGTGGGGGCATAGGTGTATCTGGCACTGCGCTATTTGGGTCATTTGTATTACACCCCCATTTTCATTGGCCATGCCACATGTGGTCACACCCATTTTTTTGCCGGCGTGCACACAGTACAACTAACATTTTTTTTCTTCTTGCAACACTGTGTATATATATATTATACGGGAGCATGCAAAGAATTACTAATTTGGAGTTGGGGGTGAGGGGGATGGACTTGGACAGGATGAGGTGGGTGGGGCAAAGTTACCCTCCCCCCACCTCGCAAGTTCCGCCACTGGTTACAGTATATGGAAAACATCGATTTCTTTAATATTTTTGGGATGAGGCTAAAAGTAATTGGGCCCATACATCAGATGTTATCGTGGCAATTCCCAGTTCTGACGATGCTGTCTTTCCAATAATTAAAACAACTATGGATGATTGAAAAACACTTGTATTTATTAACTGACACTAATTAGTGAATAAAAACATGAATAAAATATAAAATTCACACAATCATATAAAATTGTGTGAAAAAGCTGCCATCACCACCATCACCAGTGCTCCACTTCATCACAGGATCCAGATATGGACTTTTGACAATCTATTTTGGAACACCTGCCTTGGAATTGTTCTCTGTGGGACATATCAATTACAGCATTCATCGGAGAGACCCAGCTTGAATACAAGTGATACAGCTCGCCTGCTGTTTTCAAAAGCAATTGGAAGCCTCCGCTCATACGGGTAAAACCAGCTGTATTCCATTTCTCTTCCCCAGGGAACTTTTGTCCAGTGTTCTAGTCCGGGATCCTCAGTGGACACTTATTAGCAGCACATTTGAATTTTTTCTCAGCTCCATATATGCCCTTAATTTTATATGATTGTGTGAATTTTATATTTTATTCATGTTTTTATTCACTAATTAGTGTCAGTTAATAAATACAAGTGTTTTTCAATCATCCATAGTTGTTTTAATTATTGGAAAGACAGCCAGCGCCGGCTTAATTGCCTTTTGTTGTAAAAACTCTGTATTGGGACTGACAATCCCTTGCTGGCAGCTGTGACAGCGCGTCTGGAATTGTTCTTCTCTTTTTCCAGTTCTGACGATGCCCGGGTCAGAGGATCCGGGAAACCTAGGGTTCCAAACGCAATCCGTTCTTTCACATGCTGGGGGCCGACCATTGCAAGGCAAGGCCGCCCAGCATGCAGAATGGCCTGCCCAGCGGCTGCGACCTCAAGTTACTGTAATTGTGGTCGCAGCAACTGTGGATAACCCCCTGTCGCTAGGCTTCGTATGCAGGAGGTCCACCGCCATTTTTTAAATCGGAGTGGCTGCGTGTGACGTCACACAGCTGACCTGAAAATGCCAACATCCTGCCCCCATTATCCGCGTGCCACCCCCGCAACACTCTGTCACCACCCCCACCCCTAGAATGGATAGGCAGAGGCATTCGCAGCCAATGCAATCGAATTCGGTGGCCGCCCATGTGCAGGACGGTACCTGTGGTTATTGCGGTTGTATGGCTTTGCGATGCAACCTGAATAACCTCCAAAGTACAGAAAAGCTGCTGTAATAAGGCTTAAACAAACATTTTCTGTTGTTACATTATTGTGAAAGCATAACAAGTATGTGCCATACAATGGGGGCGATTCAATTGTGCAAATGATCTCCCATCTAAAGTACGGGAGTTGGAGAGGCGCTATTCAAATGTTATGTTTTTTTATCGCACCCAAACAGACCGGGTAAAGCAGCTAAACCCATCTAATGTAATGGGTGTGACGCTAAGAGTGGTTTAGGCGCTGAAATGAACACTTATTTCTGCTCGCCAGCTCAGGTAGTCTGCGAGCAGAAATGGCAGAGCCGGCAGCTGTTCATGCCCAAACAGAGCAACAACTGAATTGCTCCATTGGGCACCTGACACTGGAAGCAGATTCATTCCCACCAATGTGTGCTTCAGGTACCTACAGTACAGCAGTGAATATGCAGGATATGTTTTTCCAATGGAGATGGGAATTGTTGCTGTGTCTTCCATACTGCTAACTGTACTGCAACTAGAATGCTATAGTTTTGTTTTCATGGATACCTAATGTGTTTGAGACCTCAGAACAAATACTGTAAAATTACAATCTTATAACTGCAGTCAATATTACAAATACCTATGCTTTATGGTTGACAGCCACGATGCATCAGAAAAGCAGCTTTGTTTCTGCAAGGCTACGGACAGAGGGCCTGATTCTGAGTTGATCGCAGCAGCATATTTGTTAGCAGTTGGGAAAAACCATGGCCCTCATTCCGAGTCGTTCGCTCGTTCTTTTTTTTCGCATCGCAGTGAAAATCAGCTTAGAGCGCATGCGCAATGTTCGCACTGCGACTGCGCTAAGTAATTCTGCTATGAAGAAAGGATTTTTACTCACGGCTTTTTGTTCGCACCGGCGAACGTAGTGTGATTGACAGGAAATGGGTGTTACTGGGCGGAAACACGGCGTTTTATGGGCGTGTGGCTGAAAACGCTACCGTTTCCGGAAAAAACGCAGGAGTGGCCGGAGAAACGGGGGAGTGTCTGGGCGAACGCTGGGAGTGTTTGTGACGTCAAACCAGGAATGACAAGCACTGAACTGATCGCACAGGCAGAGTAAGTCTGGAGCTACTCTAAAACTGCTAAGTTTTTTTTGTTCGCAATATTGCGTAAACTTCGTTCGCACTTTTAAGATGCTAAGATACACTCCCAGTAGGCGTAGACTAAGCGTGTGTAACTCTGCTAAATTCGCCTTGCGACCGATCAACTCGGAATGAGGGCCCATGTGCACTGCAGGGGGGACAGATATAACATGTGCAGAGAGAGTTAGATTTGGGTGTGGTGTATTCAAACTGAAATCTAAATTGCAGTGTAAAAATAAAGCAGCCAGTATTTACCCTGCACAGAAATGAAACAAACCACCCAAATCTAACTCTCTCTGCAAATGTTATATCTGCCCCACCTGCAGTGCACATGGTTTTGCCCAATTGCTAACAAATTTGCTGCTGCGATCAACTCAGAATTACCCCCAGAGTTGTAAGACACACTGACCAGACTGGAACATAGACTCAATGACATGGACACACCGAAACGCAAACAGGACAGAGGGGCAGACACACTGATAGTATTGGAAAACAGAGTTACTGAGAGGACACAGAGACACAAAGGAATTATTCTTCCAATCCATAAAGGATCCAGGTGAGGAAGCCTTTGTAGGCACATTATGTATGATCAAACTGGGCAGGGATAGGCCTGGAACTGGTGACACACAAAGGGAGAAATAAGAATGCTCGACATAGTCCTTGCAAGCCCATGCATTGTTCATTCTACTCAGAGCACTAAATGAGGCAGCAGTTGAGTTTAATGTGTGAATAAGCAACACATGGAGATAAGACATACAAGAATAAAACGGATAGTGAGCTAACAGGATACCTACTTCATAAACAAATCAATGAGTTGCTGATCCTGACTTTGAAAGTACCAGGAGAGGCAGCCATCTACGGCACACTACATAGGTTGCAGTGGTCTGGATGGGAAGTGTAAAATACAGTTGGGAATTACTGAGAAAAATAATAGCAAAAATTAAAACATTAACAGCACATAATCAGGATATGAAAACGGTGACTTAATAGGTGACATATCTGGATATGCATAGTGATGGATGGAGGTGTACATTAGAAGAACAGGGGTCCAGAGATTTTGGGGAGTAAGCATGAAAAAACAGCTTAGTGTGGCAACTAATAGTACATAAAAGTCCAGTAGCAAATGTGAACATAGTAGGCAGGAATATAGCAGCTCTCAGGGAGAAGGAACTGTCCCAAAGTAGCTGAAGGCCATGATGGGGTACAGTTTGGGAGGTAGAGGTGAGGAGAGGCCACAGGGCCACTGCACTGGCAAGTAGGCTTGGCAAGTGGAGGCTGGGAGCTCATAGGAGGCATCTCCAGTGGTGTATGAGGCAGAAATACCCTCCCTTGAAAGCACCTGAGTGATATCACTTAGCTAATTGAGCATCTGCCACTATATATGTCTGTTGTGAAAGGCAGAAAGGATCTTGACTTAGGAGAAGGTGCAGGTCCTGATATGCCATATGGAGCATTATGGGGTTGCTCTAAGGTAGGTAGCACGTAGCTTAGATATATTAAGTAAGGAGCCATTATCATGTGGCTCTTTGCTGGCTAATCATAGATCCAGATTGGGGCAATGGTGGTGTGGGGTGCTGTGCCTCTGGATTGGCTGGGCTGGATGGCTCTAGTGTGGCATACCTTTACATTCTATTAACACTTATCACTTACTAATTTCTTTACTAACATTTTTTCTTCATGATTTTAATTACAGTACATCCCATTTTTTGTATCACTGTCTGTACATAGCTTTGGCTTCCTAACATGCATTTAGTAACACTATAGTTTTTTCACTGGAATGCTGCCCTGGACTTTCTGGCTTATGCTGATTTTTAGGGTACCGCACCCTGCACCTAGATATAGCGCTAGGGACCCCCAAATATAGACACAGGCCTTGACGTGGCTTGGGGGCTTATTCATACATTTGCGCAAATATATGTAACTGAGATCTCTGAATTCTAATATTGTGTGGGATTTAAATCTGGTTACTGTTATCATTCAGGGTTCTGGGGGAAACAATGCTTTTTTTCTTGCTAAGAAATACCCCTCCCTTACAAGCACCTGAGTGATATCACTAAGCTAATTGAGCATCTGCCACTATATATGACAGCAGTGAATATGCAGGATATGTTTTTCCATAGAGATGGGAGTTATTGCTGTGTCTTCCATACTGCTAACTGGACCGCAACTAAAATGCTATAGTTTTGTTTTCATGGATACCTAGTGTGTTTGAGACCTTAGAACAAATACTGTAAACTTACAATCTTACAACTGCAGTCAATATTACAAGTACAGTACCTATGCTTTGTGGTTGACAGCCACTGTGCATCAGAAATGCAGCTTTATTTCTGCAAGGCTACTGACAGAGTTGTAAGACACACTGACCAGACTGAAACATAGACTCAATGACATGGACACACTGAAACGCAAAAAGGAAAGAGGGGCAGACACACTGATAGTATTGTAGACAGAGTTACTGAGAGTACACAGAGACACAAAGGAATTAATCATCCAATCCATAAAGTATCCAGGTGAGGAAGCCTTTTTAGGCTATTAGTGTGGCAACTAATAGTACATAAAAGTCCAGTAGCAAATGTGAACATAGCTGGCAGGAATATAGCAGCTCCCTAGGGAGAAGGAACCATCCCAAAGTACCTGAAGGCCATGATGGGGTACAGTTTGGGAGGTAGATGTGAGGAGAGGCCACAGGGCCACTGCACTGGCAGGTAGGCTTGGCAAGTGGAGGCTGGGAGCTCATAGGAGGCATCTCCAGTGGTGTATGAGGCAGTCTGCAGCAGCTGCAGTCAGCACATTGAGGTCGCAGCTGTTGGCTGGAAGAGCAGGCCACATGCTCAAAGTATCATGAATCGTGGAAAGAACTGTCCACAGATGCAGCCAGAGGACCCAGACAGGCAGTGGAGAAGGGGCAGTGCTAGGTCAGCACATTGAGGATGCAGCTGTTGACTGGAAGAGCAGGCTACATGCTCCAGGCACCATGACTCATGGAAAGAACTGTCCCCAGATGTAGTCAGAGGACTCAGATGGGCGGAATCCCAACCCCCAGCTGGAATCCACACTTGGGTGGTGGTCCACACCACCACCTGAGGGGGCACAGCCATATTAAGGGGTGGAGCCCAGGGGGTCAGTATCCCAGGCTCCCCTGCCTTAAGGGGCCTCCCAGCCAGAGCTCTGCACCACTCTATCACCACTCACCAGCCTTTGCTGCCAGCAGCAGCTCTCCTGGCAGCAGCAGAGGCTGGAGGTTGCATGACTCAGTCCCCGACCGTGCTGTCCGAGAGGAGGGTGGAGGAAGCCGCATGCACAGCCACACTCCTCCCCTGGCAGCGTGGATCCATCCTTCCTTGGCAGCCTGGAGTCTTCTCTCCCTGCTGCAGCGTTGCTCCCATTGCCGTTGGCTGGACTCATCGGGAGTATGGAGGCGAGAAGCATGCTGGGGGCTGCTGGTGGTTGGCGTGGGGTGGCAAGGCCCCCCCTGTCTTGGGTGCCCTGGGCCCCCCAAGGGCTTAATCCAGCCCTGTGAGGGGGAATATAACCCGGTGGCAACCTAAGGTTGCCACCGGGCCCGCAAGGGGACAAGCTGCGCTCAACGCCGATATCCCGGCTGTCGGGATCTCAGCATCAGTTTCCCTTAACGCTGGGATCCAGACAGCTTGGAAATCATACTGATCCCCTTTTAAACTGTTGCTGTAATGCTATTCTTACAAATGCTCAACATTTATATAAAATATGCGTGGAACATGTTAGCCCTTTGTTCAAGCAGATAAATAAGGATAGTTATAGTAGACTAACCATGGTTAACTCTATTTCTGCAAGGTACACTGGGTTGCACAGAAAATACATCAGGGTATAGAGTGGATCTTGATCCAGAGGCACCAACAGGCTAAAGCTTTAGGCTGTCCCAGGATGCATTGGGGCCTCCTCTGTAACCCCCCGCCTCCGGCACTGTGAGCTCAGTTTCGTTAACCAGTCCAATGTAGGAGCAGGTAAGAGAGAAGGGAGATGTTAGTCACATAGAATCACATTCTCACGACAGGAGAAGAGACCAGCGGCTAATGCCATACAAACCCATAGAAGCTAGGTGCGTCTGGGTGGGCACCCTGTGGAACCCAGTGTACCTTGCAGAAATAAAGATAACCATGGTAAGTCTACCATAACTCTCCTTTTCTGCAACGGGGTACACTGTGTTCCACAGGAAATACATCAGTGATGTCCTAAAGCAGTTCCTCAAGGGAGGGGATGTGCCTTAGCGGGTATGAGAACCCAGCGTCCAAAGGAAGCATCCTGGGAGGCGGAAGTATCAAAGGCATAGAACCTAATGAACGTGTTCACTGAGGACCATGTAGCTGCCTGGCACAATTGTTCTGCGGGCGCGCCACGGTAGGCCACCCAAGAAGGTCCAACAGACCAAGTAGAATGGGCTTTAATAGCAGCAGGAGTTGGTAGTCCAGCCTGCGCATAAACTAAGAAAGACTAAGAAATCTCAATATGTACAATTTGGAGCAGAGAAGGGAAAGGGGGGACATGATAGAAAACTTCAAATATATCAAGGGTTTTAACAAAGTCCAGGAGGTAACATTCTCCAAATGAAGAGAAGCAATAGGACATGAGGACATGCACTGAGACTGGAGGGGGGAGGTTCAGGGGAAATTTCAGGAAAAATTACTTCACAGAAAGGGTAGTGGACAAGTGGAATAGCCTCCCATCAGAGGTGGTAGAGGCTAAGACAGTAGAGCAATTTAAACATGCATGGGACATAAGGATATCCTTACAAAGAAATAAGGATCAAACAAGGTTAGAGATAAAAAATAATGTAAAAAAAAAAAGGGGCAGACTAGATGGGCCAAGTGGTTCATATCTGCCATCAAATTCTATGTTTCTATGTTTCTTTGTTTCTTGTGCAATCACCATTCTAATCCATCTGGCCAAGGTTTGCTTATTCACAGGCCAGCCACGTTTGTGGAAACCAAACAGTACAAAAAGGGTCACTATACAAATATCTAAAGCGCGAAGATTAGATTATAACAATTATATCTAGCCAAAATTACCATACAAAGGTTCCATTGCAGACGACCTTAAAAACCTTTGTGTGAAGGTTTCAAATAAGAATCAAAAAGGAAAAAGGAAAAGGTCGCGCTAAGGAACCCTTGTAATTAACACTGCCAGCGGTTTTATAAACAATAATTTATTACAATGATCTCTTCATATAAAATCACAGTAAAGAGGACAATCACACTTATATGTATACGTAAAATACAATATAAGGTCTTAAAGTAAAAAATGTATCAGACCAGTTCTCAGAGAAAGTTAATATGTGCAATTTCCTCCACTAGTAAGAAAGTTAAAAGAAATGGATACTGTCCCAGGTGGTATGAGGTTATTTGTAAACCAATTTGTATGAGGTTAATTGCTTTGGAGTCCAGGAATTATTGTTTAAATTGTAGTGTTTATGATAAGAGTGTTAGACACCCGCCTGGAGATGTTCTATACTGTGTGTCCGTGAGGATAGTCCCTTAATATTGTAGATGTTGGTTGTATCAAGCAATAATTCAACTGCTGTTACTCACGCTATCCCAGTCGCGGGGGACCTGTTACAAGGTGAGAGGAGAAGGCCTTATTCCGAGCGTCCCCAGGTGCAGCGGCAATGATGTTAACAGCGTATCCAGACGTCAGCAAATTGATGGGTTTCCTCAACGCGTCCTCCCCAGGGCTGCAGTTGAATTATTGCTTGATACAACCAATGTCTACAATATTAAGGGACTATCCTCACGGACACACAGTATAGAACATCTCCAGGCGGGTGTCTAACACTGTTATCATAAACACTATGATTTAAACAATTTTCTGCTGCGGGGTACACTGGGCTCCACAAGGAATGGACAATGGGGTGTAGAGTAGGATCTTGATCCGAGGCACCAACAGGCTCAAAGCTTTGACTGTTCCCAGAATGCATAGCGCCGCCTCCTATATCACCCCGCCTCCCTGCACAGGATCTCAGTTTTGTAGTTGGTGCTGCAGTAGCAGGCACTTAAGAGAGGAGCTGCTCCAGGTAGCCCTAAGAAGAAACCCTGGAGGTACTCCCTTTTAAGGGAGATATTCTGTTTGGGGAGGATTTAAAAAAGATTGTGGCTGACCTGGCTACTGCCAAAACTGCCTGTCTGCCAAGTACTGCTCCTTCTGTGTCGAAGGCTAAAGGTACTTCCTTTCGCCCCTTTCGACCTTCAGGTAAAGCAAAACGTCAGGCGTACAACAAGCAGGCCCGCACTTCCAAACCTGGTAAGCCTAAGCCCAAAAGAGCCTGGGCGGCCCATCAGCCAGCTTCCAAGACAGATAAGCCTGCCGTATGATGGGGCGGGCCTCCCTTTGGGGGATCCCAGGGTGGGGGGCCGGCTTCTAGGGTATACCCAGGAATGGTTGAAGACCACTTCAGATGCCTGGGTACGGGAAGTCGTCACTCAAGGTTACGCCATAGCCTTCAAAAACTGACCCCCTCATCGATTTTGCCAGACAAACGTCCCGTTGGACAAGACAAAGGCAAACACTCTACATTCGGTGGTACAGACCCTCCTGGATACAGGAGTCGTAGTACAGGTGCCTTTTGCGCAGAGGGTCCGCGGGTACTCTTCTCCACTGTTTCTAGTCCCGAAACCATTCTCAACCTCAAGGCATTGAACAGGTTCGTGAAGGTTTCCAAGTTCCGGATGGAAACCCTTTGCTCTATAGTTCTGTCATTGGAACCTGAGGACTTCATGGTCTCCCTGGATATACAGGATGCTTACCTACATATTCCTATAGCAGTGTCTCATCAGCAATACCTGAGATTTGCGATTGGCAACTGACGTTACCAGTTTCGGGCCTTACCTTTTGGTTTAACAACGGCTCCGCGAGTCTTTACAAAAGTCATGGCGGTGATGACGGTGGTACTCCGCCGTCAAGGGGTCAGGATACTGCCGTATTTGGACGACTTGTTAAACCTGGCAAATTCCCCAGAACTTCTCTCACGTCATCTAGATGTGACGGTCCGGTTTCTGCAAGCCCACGGGTGGCTCATCAACTGGAAGAAGTCATCCCTGATCCCTGCTCAGAGCATGGTGCATCTGGGAGCACTATTGGACACTCACAACCAGCGGTTGTTCCTGTCTCAGGAGAAAGTCCTGAAACTTCAGGACAGGATTCGTTGCTTCCTATCTCGTCCGCAAGTGTCGATACATTCGGCGATGCAGGTGCTGGGCCTCATGGTGTCAGCATTCGACATGGTGGAGTACGCTCAATTTCACTCTCGCCCTCTCCAGAGGCTGATTCTAGCCAAATGGGACGGCCTGCCTCACCGGATCAGGTCTCAAATGAACTTATTGACTCCGGAGGTCCGTCTGTCGCTGCACTGGTGGCTCCGGGACCAACAACTGTGCAGAGGCCGTCCGTTCTGGATATCAAACTAGGTCCTGTTGACGACAGATGCCAGTCTACGAGGTTGGGGCGCGGTGCTGGAGCAACACTCCCTTAAGGGGCGGTGGACTAAGGAGGAGTCCCTCTTCTCGATCAATATTCTGGAGTTGCGGGCGGTCTTCAATGCCTTGAACCTAGCCCAGCATTTAATTCAGAACCGTCCTGTTCAAGTACAGTCGGACAACGCCACCACAGTGGCTTACATAAATCATCAAGGCGGCACTCGAAGCCGCCTAGCAATGAAGGAAGCCTCACGGATTCTACAGTGGGCAGAACGCCATCTACCGGCCATATTGGCAATATTCATTCCGGGAGTCCTGAATTGGGAAGCAGACTTTCTCAGTCGTCAGGACGTGCATGCCGGCGAGTGGAGCCTCCATCCAGAAGTGTTTCAACTCCTGGTGGAAAGGTGGGGCCTTCCAGACGTAGATCTGATGGCGTCTCGACACAATCACAAGGTTACGGTCTTCAGAGCAAGGACAATGGATCCTCAAGCAGCATTTGTGGATGCGCTGGCAGTACCATGGAGATTTCGGCTGCCGTACGTGTTCCCTCTGGTGTCACTCCTGCCCAGGGTAATTCGGAAGTTCAAGCAAGAAAAAGGAATTCTGCTTCTCATAGCTCCAGCGTGGCCCAGATGGCACTGGTTCTCAGACCTGCAAGGCCTATCGTCAGAGCGTCCAATTCTACTTCCACAATGCCCAGACCTCCTCGTTCAGGGCTCCTGTGTCTGCCAGGACCTAGCCCGGCTGTCTTTGATGGCGTGGCTCTTGAAGCTTCCGTCTTAAGGGCTAAAGGGTTTTCTGAGGCGGTCATTCAAACTATGTTGCGGGCCGGATACCGGCTTCGGCTCGGATTACTATAGGGTCTGGCATTCTTACTTTTTTGGTGCGCATCTAACCATTATGACGCTTCCAAGTTTAGTATAGCCAAGTTGTTGGCTTTTCTTCAGCAGGGCCTGGACTTAGGCCTGCGTCTGGCCTCCCTCAAGGTTCAAATATCTGCCTTGTCGGTGTGGTTTCAGAGAAAAATTGCGACCTTACCTGATGTGCATACCTTTACTCAGGGCGTGTTACCTATCCAACCTCCCTATGTCCCGCCTGTGGCTCCTTGGGACTTGTTGGTGGTTTTGGAGGCGTTACAAGAGTCTCCGTTTGAACCTCTTGGTTCAGCTGACCTTAAGTGGCTTTCCCTTAAGGTGGTGTTTCTGCTGGCTATTGCTTCAGCTAGAAGAGTGTCGGATTTGGGTGCCTTGTCCTGTAGTTCCCCATATCTGATATTTCACCGTGACCGGGCGGTTCTTAGGACTCGTCCCGGCTATCTACCAAAGGTGGTTTCTTCGTTCCACCTTAATCAGGAGATTGTAGTTCCGGCACTCGTTTCTCCTGATCTGTCTCCCAAAGAGCGGTCTTTGGATGTGGTATGGGCTTTCCGTATCTATGTGAAGAGAACTGCTCCTATTAGGAAATCTGATTCTCTTTTTGTTGTGTTTGGGTTTCACAAACGGGGCTGGCCTGCTCACAAGCAAACTCTGGCCAGATGGATTAGAATGGTGATTGCACATGCTTATGTGAAGGCTGGTCTCCCTATTCCTGATCACATTAAGGCCCATTCTGCTCGGTCTGTTGGACCTTCTTGGGCGGCCCAACGTGGTGCGACCCTTGAACAATTGTGCAAGGCGGCTACGTGGTCCTCTGTGAACACGTTCATAAGGTTCTATGCCTTCGATACTGCCGTTTCGCAGGATGCTTCCTTTGGACGCCGGGTTCTTGTGCCCGCTACAGTGCGTCCCCTCCCATAAGAAACTGCTTTAGGACATCCCCATTGTCCATTCCTTGTGGAGCCCAGTGTACCCCGCAGCAGAAAACGAGTTTTATGGTAAGAACTTACCTTTGTTAAAACTCTTTCTGCGAGGTACACTGGGCTCCACAAGGCGCCCACCCTGACGCACTTAGCTTCTTTGGTTGGTATGGCATTAGCCGCTGACACGTCTCCTGTCGTGAGAATGCAGTGTTGTGGCTACTAACCGTTGTCGACTGCATTGGACTGGTTAACTAAAAACTGAGATCCTGTGCAGGGAGGTGGGGTGATATAGGAGGCGGCGCTATGCATTCTGGGAACAGTCAAAGCTTTGAGCCTGTTGGTGCCTCGGATCAAGATCCTACTCTACACCCCATTGTCCATTCCTTGTGGAGCCCAGTGTACCTGGCAGAAAGAGTTTTAACAAAGGTAAGTTCTTACCATAAAACTCGTTATTCCTGGACTCCAACGCAATTAACCCCATACAAATTGGTTTACAAATAACCTCATACCACCTGGGACAGTATCCATTTCTTTTAACTTTGTTACTAGTGGAGGAAATTGCGCATAGTAACTTTCTCTGAGAACTGTTCTGATACATTTTTTACTTTAAGAGCTTATATTGTATTTTACGTGTATATATATAAGTGTGATTGTCCTCTTTACTGTGATTTTATATGAAGAGAGCATTGTAATAAATTATTGTTTATAAAACCACTGGCAGTGTTAATGACAAGGGTTCCTTAGTGCGACCATTTCCTTTTTCATATTTTAGTACAAAAAGGGTATCTGACCTCCTGAGAGAGGCAGTCCTCTCCACATATATACAGAGAGCCCTTACAACATCCAAAGACCGCTCTTTGGGGGACAAGTCAGAAGAGATTAAGGCCGGAATCAAAATCTCTTGGTTAAGGTGAAAAGATGACACCACTTTAGGTAAGATACCTGGGCAAGTACTCAGAACTGCCCGGTCAGGATGGAATATTAGAAAGGGTGGACGACAGGACAAAGCGCCTAAGTCCGACACCCTTCTAACCGAGGCAATAGCCAGCAAAAACAGGACCTTGGCTGTGAGTCATTTAAGGTCCACTGACTCCAGAGGATCAAATGGAGACTCTTGCAGGGCATTCAGGACAACAGACAGATCCCATGGAGCCACAAAAGGGACATAGGGAGGCTGAAACCACACCGACGAGGCAGATATGTGAACCTTGAGGGAGGCCAGACGAAGGCCTAAATCCAGGCCTTGTTGCAGGAAAGCCAGGATTCTGGATGTTTTGAATCTGTACGCATCATAGTTCTTATCAGCACTCCAGGTGAAGTAAGAATTCCAGACCCTATAATAGATCTGAGCAGACATCGGCTTACGGACTTTCAACATAGTTTGAATGACCGTCTCAGAGAATCCTTTGGCTCTCAGGAGTGATGCTTCAAGAGCCACGCCTTCAAAGCCAGTCTGGCCAGGTCTGGATAGAGACACGGGCCCTGAACGAGGAGGTCTTGGCGTTGAGGAAGTAGAAGAGGATGCTCTGTCGATAGACCCTGCAGGTCTGAGATCCAATGCCGTCCAGGCCACACCGCAGTGACTAGAAGTAGTATTCCTCCTTCTTGCTTGAACTTCCGCAGGACCCTGGGCAGGAGTGACACTGGAAGGAACACGTAAGGCAGCCGAAAGTTCCATGGAATGGCTAGTGCATCCATGAACACTGCTTGAGGATCCCTGGTCCTTGATCCAAATCCGGAACTTTGTGATTCTGTTGAGACGCCATCAGGTCTACATCTGGTATGTCCCATGTGTCCACTAGGAGTTCAAAGACTAACGGATGAAGACTCCACTCTCCGGCATGTACATCCTGGCAACTGAGGAAGTCTGCTTCCCAGTTTAGGACCCCCGGAATGAAAACTGCCGATATTGCTGGCAGATGGCATTTTGCCCATTGAAGGATTTTTTACACTTCCTTCATAGCCATGCAGCTTCAAGTGCCGCCTTGATGGTTGATGTATGCCACCGTGGTGGCATTGTCTGACCTTACTTGAACAGGCCTGTTCTGTACCAGAGGCAGGGCGAGAGTTAACGCATTGAACACCGCCCACAGTTCCAGAATGTTTATTGGGAGAAGGGACTCCTCTTTGGTCCAACGACCCTGGAAAGAGTGTTGCTCCAACACCGCACCCAATCCCCGCAGACTGACATCGGTCATCAGCAGGACCCAGTCGGGGATCCAGAAGGCACGGCCCCTGCTCAATTGCTGGTCCTGGAGCCACCAGGTCAGTGATTGATGAACCTTCGGAGTCATGGTAATCATGTGAGATCTGAGGTAGACCGTCCCACTTGGAAAGGATTAACCTCTGCAGAGGGCGGGAATGAAATTAAGCTTACTCTACCATGTTGAATGGCGACACAATCAGGCCAAGCACTTGCATCGCCGAGTGTATCGATACTCTGGGGCGACAGAGGATGCATCTTATCCTGTCCTGAAGCTTCAGGACTTTCTCTGGAGACAGGAACAGACGTTGACTGTGTGTGTCCAGGAGTGTCGCCAGGTGCACCATGCTCTGAGCAGGGACCAGCAAGGATTTCAGGGCCCAAGGTACCTGAAACAGCTTCTGACTCCATACTGCCCCACTCGATTACTGCGATCTGTAGATGAAGGACTTTTAGCAGTACCTAGAATCTACCTTAATTCCTCTGGGGGTCGAGCTTTTAGTCATACGGCTCCGACTCTATGGAACTCACTTCCCCGCACAGTGCGAGAGGCCCCAACTATAGAATCCTTCAAATGTAGACTCAAGACTTTCCTGTTTACTCAAGCATTTCCATAGTGTCCCTTTTAGTATCTTCATGCTTCTGTATTTTATGAAAATGTACTTCATTATTTTCTGTACTATATTATGCTATGTATCTGTTAAGCGCCTTGAGTCCTATTGGAGAAAGAGTGCTATATAAATAAAATTATTATTATTATTATTATAATTATTATTATTTCTTCCAATTGATGAGCCACACTTGGGCTTGTGGGATGCTTACCGTCAGTTGTAGATTACTGAGGAGGACATCGTGTGAGTTTGCCAGGATCAGCAAGTCGTCCAGATATGGCAGGATCCTGACTCCCTGATGAAAGAGATGTGCCGTCATTACGGTCATGACCTTGGTGAAGATCCAAGGAGCCGTAGCCAGTCCAAATGGCAGAGCCTGGAACTGATAGTGTAGGTTGCCAATAGCAAACTGCAGATACTGCTAATGTGACTTGGCAATAGGTATATGCAGGTACGCATCCTGAATATCCAGGGATACCATATAGTCTCCGGGTTCCATCGCCAGCACAATTGAGTGGACACTCTCACAAACTTGTTCAGTGATTTGAGGTTGAGTACAAGTCTGGAATGACCCATTGGGTTTCGGGACTAGAAACAGGGTTGAGTAGTAACTACTGCCCCTTTGGGACACCGGAACTACCAATCCTGTATCCAGGAGAGAACTCACAACCTGCTGCAGAGTTTGCACCTTTAGTGGATCCAAAGGGATGACCATGGTGCAAAGCTGGCGAGGGGGACGTCTCTTGAAAAAGACTGCGTACCCACGAGAGACACCTTCTCGCACCCATGTGTCTGAAGTGGTCTTTAACCAAACATGGGTGAACTGCAGAAGTCGGCCTCCCACCCTTGTTTAGAAGCAGGCTGACGGGTTGCCCAGGAGGCCGAAAGGAACGAAAAGTGGTACCTTTTGCCTTCTGTATAGAAGGATTAGTATTTGGGAGAAAGGCAGTCTTGGCAGCCGCCAGTTGAGACACAATTTTATTTAGGTCTTCCCCAAACAAAATGTCTCCCTTAAAAGGGAGTACCTCCAAGGTCTTTTTGGAGTCCAGATCCACCTTCCAAGACCTCATCCACAGAATGCGGTGAGCCAGGACAGTCTTAGTTGACGCCTTGGCTGCCAACACGCCCGCCTCAGAGGACGCCTCTTGAATATAATAAGATGCGGTGGTGATGTGATACAGGTATTGTCTGGCATTGTCAGATATATCCTCGGGCAGCTCTTCCCCTTATTCCTGAACCCATACTTCAATACCTTTGGAAGCCCAGGAGGCAACAATAGTGGGTCTATGTACAGCACCTGTAAGGGAGTAAACAGATTTCAGGCATCCCTCCACACGCTTATCTGTCGGTTCTTTCAGTGAAGTGACAGTGGTGACAGGCAGAGTGGATGACACCACTTGGCAGGTGACATGGTAATCCACCGCCGGTGAATTTTCCCACTTGTTACATAACTCTGCCGGGAGAGGATAGCGAGCTAAGGCCCGTTTGGAGAGGGGTAATTTCTTCCCTGGATTAGACCAGGGTTCCTGCCTGATGTCTACCAAATGGTCAGAATGGGGTAATAGATTTTTAGCCACCTTCTGCCATTTAAACATGTCAGTTTTCTTGGTGACAGTAGTGGAATCCTCATCATCAGTGATTTGTAGGATTTGCTTAATAGCAACCACTAGAGCAGGGACATCAACTTGCAATGTAGAATCCTTGTCAGAAACGCCTGATTCAGTGTCTGACAGGACAGTATGCTCACCCTCCTCTTCAGATGAAACATCTGAGAGATTTGTGGATTGTGAGGAGGAAGCAGCCCGCTTCTTTGACCCAGAGACACGAGATTGACCTGCGGTAGATTTTTGTCTGACTAAGGAATGAGTCAACTGCTGCAACTGGTTAGACAGGTTGTCCGCCCAAGGCGGATTAACCATAGAGACTTTTTGAGGCTGTAATGGTACAGGTGTTCCCATAGGGGGCGTTAGGCGTTCCACTAGAGTACCCAGTGGGTTTGAGAACATAGCCCAGGGTGGCTTTTGATTGGTCACAGGAGCTGCGGACTGACTAGGGTGTGTATGGCACATAGTACACAGACCATCATACACAGCTTAACCCTCTGGTAAATCCTTGGCGCATGCTCTGCATGATGCTGGAGCATCCACAGACTTACTGCCCTTTCTGTTAGACACTGTACACAAATGCAACACACAGCGGTTTAGTACAATGAAGCCAGAGTATAATACCTGCGAATAAATCCGATAGTATGTGACTGAGTCCCCAGTACACAACACCTGCGAATAAATCCGGTATTATGTGACTGAGTACACAGTAGAATATACGTAACAGGTAATACTGTGACGCACTATATAAATGACCCTGACGCACCTAGGGGGTCATTTCCGACCTGATCGCACGCCTTGTTTTTTCGCTGCGCTGCGATCAGGTCAGAACTGTGCATGCGTATGCACCGCAATGCGCAGGCGTGTCGTATAACTACAAAGTGGATTGTTTCTGGGCGAAGGATTATACGAAGAATCCATTCGCACAGCTGATTGCAAGGAGATTGACAAGAAGAAGGCGTTTGTGGGTGTCAACTGACCATTTTTTGGGAGTGTTTGGAAAAACACAGGCGTGTCCAACCATTTGCAGGGCGGGTGTCTGACGTCAATTCCGGCCCCGGACAGGCTGAAGTGATCGCAAGGGCTGAGTAAGTTCAGAGCTACTCAGAAACTGCACAAAATGTTTTTGTACAGCTCAGCTGCACATGCGATCGCACACTTGCAAAGCAAAAATACACTCCCCTATGGGCGGCGACTATGCGTTCGCACAGCTGCTAAAAACAGCTAGTGAGCGATCAACTCAATATAGTGATAGATCTCTGGGAAACACTGAAAGTGAAACCTCACAGCAGATATAGGCACACACAGTCACATTAGCAATGCATGTAATTATTATAGTAAAATAAAACTGCACTAAACTAATATATGTATATATATATATATATATATATATATAGGTATATATCAGAATACTCGTACAATATATTCTATAATTGGTACACTTTTTCTTAACTAACACTGTCTGTATAAAGACATGTAGAATACTGAAGTGTCTGTAAAGTCACAGCGCTGTATACATGCGGCTTTACAAGGGAGACCTTGCCCTGCAGTCCCGGAGTCCAGCCGCAGCTATAACTAAGATGGTGCCCAGCGTCTCAGTCAGGGAGTGAAGGAGAGTATGAGGATGCTCCATGGCAGGAAAATCTGCAGTAGATGTCACCCTGGGCCGGGTAAAGCGCTGACTCCCCTATGCTGGGCCTCACCGCCGGCACTACGGAGCCTTATTAACAGGGGCGTTAGTACACCCAACCTGTACTCCTATACCCTGGTGGATATAGTGGCGTCCCTGCTCGGTGACAGTGTCCACGCCAGCGTCGCAGTCCGTCTCCCTAGACACGTGATCAAAACGCGATTTAATGGTGGGTTCCGCCTGGGGGACCCTCTTACCTCGTAAACCAGGAGAGCGTCTGCGGCCATGTACCTAAAGCCAGAGAGTCTCTGCCGCAAGTACCCGGGAAAAGGCTGCAGTATGCAACGCCGCTTGGGAAGTGATGGAGCTGCAGCGCTGAAGGGTCACCATGACATACAGCGCTGACAGCCCAGTTTTGAAGAAATTTTCTATCAGAAAAAGCTTTTTCAAGGCTGTCCAGTGCAGCCCTCCTGTTATGGTGACCTGCTACTGGTTAACGAAACTGAGCTCACAGTGCCTGGATCGATGCTGGGCGATGGATTTAACAGAGAATCCATTCGCACAGCCGATCGCAAGGTGATTAACAGAAAGAGTGCGTTTGTGGGTGTCAACTGACTGTTTTCTGGGAGTGTTTGCAAAAACGCAGGCGTGTCCAAGCGTTTGCACGGCGGGTGTCTGACATCAATTCCGGGACCAAAAAGACTGAAGTGATTGCAACGGCTGAGTAAGTCCAGAGCTACTCAGAAACTGCAAAAAACTTTTTTGTGCCATCGACTGCAACAGCGTTCGTGCACTTGCAAAGCAAAAATACACTCCCCCATAAGCGGTGACTATCTGATCGCAGCGCTGCAAAAAGTTGCTAGCGAGCGATCAACTCGGTATGACCCCCAGTGTTCCAATGCTGCATCCTTGAATGCAGCAACAGATCACATAAGCAGACAGGAGGCATTTCTCAATCATTTTTGCAGTTTAATAAATAAAAGTATTACTGAATTTTAAGGTAAAACTATTTCTATGTATCCGTACTTAGAAAACTAAATACTGAAAACTTTGTTTCGCTGGAGTATTGAGCAATGTGATAGAAAGGAGAGCTGCCAAGCCAGGCAATTAGCCATAACTTGATGGCTTAATGAGGAAACATTAGATGAGCATCACGTACTGTATGACCCATTTTTCCTATAAGTCAATTGTTCAGGGCTAAAGGTGCTTTGTACAATCTCAAATACCTCACCCTTTAATGCTAATGGTGGTTCTAAATAATAGCCTTAGGGAGGACCTCAGAATAAGATCATTACTTGAAATGTAAAAGTCTCTTCATAATCATAAAATATTGTTTGTGATTAACAGGGAACACAGTGATGAGATCTGGTGCAAAACCATCCGACACTTATTGAATACACCCCAGTGTCTTTTAGAGATGAGCGGGTTCGGTTCCTCTGAATCCGAACCCGCCCGAACTTCAGGTTTTTTTACACGGGTCCGAGCAGGCTCGGATCTTCCCGCCTTGCTCGGCTAACCCGAGCGCGCCCGAACGTCATCATCACGCTGTCGGATTCTCGCGAGGCTCGGATTCTATATAAGGAGCCGCGCGTCGCCGCCATTTTCACACGTGCATTGAGAGTCATAGGGAGAGGACGTGGCTGGCGTCCTCTCCGTTTAGAGAAGAGAGAGGCACAGTATTTTGGGGAGCATTATTAGGAGGAGTACTACTATACTCAGGGCCGGACTGGCCATCTGGCACTTCTGGCAGATGCCAGAAGGGTCGATGGCCACGTGGGCCGGTCCAGCGGTCACTGAGACGCGCTGCCGCTCAGACCGGCGGCAGCGCGTCTCAGCTGACAGGATAGGAGAGCTGTGAGGGACGGGGGTGAGAGCGCCGGGCGCCCGCCAGCACGGCTGTGTCTGGCGCGGCGCGTATAGCAGACTTCAAAGCAGCCGCCGGTTCGTGAGCCAATCAGAGCTCGCGGACCGGCAGCCAATCAGAAGCCGCCGGTCCGCGAGCTCTGATTGGCTCACGAACCGGCGGCTGCTTTGAATGCTATACGCTGCCGCACCAGAAACAGCCGCGCTGGCGGGCGCCCGGCGCTCTCACCCCCGTCCCTCACAGCCCGGAGGAGGAGGAGGAGCAGCAGCAGCAGCAGTGCAGCAGCGGTAAGTAGCTGCAGCACTGGCTGCTGTGGGGGCAATTGTATACCTGGCACTGTGGGGGCAATTGTATACCTGGCACTGTGGGGGCAATTGTATACCTGGCACTGTGGGGGCAATTTGCTGGCACTGTGGGGCATTTGTATACCTGGCACTGTGCGGCATTTGTATACCTGGCACTGTGGGGGCAATTGTATACCTGGCAGTGTGGGGGCATCTGTATACCTGGCACTATGGGGGCATCTGTATACCTGGCACTGTGGGGGCATTTGTATACCTTGCACTGTGGGGGCATTTGTATATCTGGCACTGTGGGGGCATTTGTGGATCTGGCACTGTGGGGGCATCTGTATACCTGGCACTGTGGGGGCATTTGTTTACCTGGCACTGTGGGGGAATCTGTATACCTGGCACTGTGGGGGCATTTGTATACCTGGCACTGTGGGGGCATTTGTATACCTGGCACTGTGTGGGCATTTGTATACCTGGCACTGTGTGGGCATTTGTGGATCTGGCACTGTGGGGGGCATTTGTGGATCTGGCACTGTGGGGGGCATTTGTTTACCTGGCACTGTGGGGGCATTTGTTTACCTGGCTCTGTGGGGGCAATTGTTTACCTGGCACTGTGGGGGAATCTGTATACCTGGCACTGTGGGGGCATCTGTATACCTGGCACTGTGGGGGCATTTGTATACCTGGCACTGTGGGGGCATTTGTATACCTGGCACTGCACTATCGGGGGCATATAATGTAAATTTCAGCTCATACCGGGTGCTGTAATGTGAATTTTGGCTCATACTGTGTGGTATAATGTGAAAGGGGCAGCAGTACTAGATAGTATAAGGGGTCCTACTATCGTGGTGCATAATGCGTATAAGGGGTGTATGGTGTGGTAAACTACACTGAAGACCACGCCCCTTTTGAGTGACCACGCCCCTTTAAGTGGCCACGCCCCCTTTTCCGGAGCGCGCGCGCTTAATTACAAACCTCACATTTCCTTGCCCCCACTTACAAATTTCCACTTCAACCACTGGTTGAGTATATTTTAGAGAATGATGTACGCCTGTATGTTGTTAGAATATTAATTATATTTGTAAGAACATAGACGACTAAGTGGGAGGAGTCAGGAATAGTAAGGGGAGGAGTCACAGAGGTGGGCCTGTGTGCTTCAAAAATGCCAGGGCCTATTTTTAGTCCCAGTCCGGCCCTGACTATACTGTATACTACTATACTACTTGCTGAAGTGATATTTATAGATTAGATAGTGTGACTGTAAGTGTATTATCTGACTTGTGGGGGAGACACTGACAGTGGGGAGCAGTTAGAGTCTGAGAGCAGGACTCAGGAGTACATATAACGTACAGTGCACACTTTTGCTGCCAGAGTCAGTGCCACACTGCCATTGTTGTGACCACACTGACCACCAGTATAATAATATATTTTGTGATTGTCTGCTTAGGCCTCGGAGTACTAGTTGCAAGTTGCAACGTGACCTGAAGTGACCACCAGTTTAATAATCAATCACCACCAGTTTAATATATATATATATATATATATATATATATATATAATTGTATATAATATATATATATATATATAATATTGTATACCACCTACCCGTGTTTTTTTTTTTTTTCATTCTTCTTTATACATACTACTATAGTAGCTTACTGTAGCAGTCTGCGGTGCTGTGCTGACCTGACAGTGTCCAGCAGGTCCGTCATCAGTCATTACATAATAAATATATATAGTACCTGTCCGGCTGCAGTACTAGTGATATTATATTGATTTCATCTCATTATCAATAATTTATCATCCAGTCTAGACTCTATATTAGCAGCAGACACAGTACGTTAGTCCACGGCTGTAGCTACCTCTGTGTTATCTACCTGTCCGGCTGCAGTACTAGTGATATTTTATATACATACATATATATATTGATTTCATCTCATTATCAATCATCCAGTCTATATTAGCAGCAGACACAGTACGTTAGTCCACGGCTGTAGCTACCTCTGTGTCGGCACTCGGCAGTCCATCCATAATTGTATACCACCTACCCGTGTTTTTTTTTTTTTCTTTCTTCTTTGTACATACTACTATAGTATAGTAGCTTACTGTAGCAGTCTGCGGTGCTGCTGAGCTGACAGTGTCCAGCAGGTCCGTCATCAGTCATCATTACCTAATAAATATATTATCTACCTGTCCGGCTGCAGTACTAGTGATATTATATATACATACATATATATATATTGATTTCATCTCATTATCATCCAGTCTATATTAGCAGCAGACACAGTACGTTAGTCCACGGCTGTAGCTACCTCTGTGTCGGCAGTCCATCCATAAGTATACTAGTATCCATCCATCTCCATTGTTTACCTGAGGTGCCTTTTAGTTGTGCCTATTAAAATATGGAGAACAAAAATGTTGAGGTTCCAAAATTAGGGAAAGATCAAGATCCACTTCCACCTCGTGCTGAAGCTGCTGCCACTAGTCATGGCCGAGACGATGAAATGCCAGCAACGTCGTCTGCCAAGGCCGATGCCCAATGTCATAGTACAGAGCATGTCAAATCCAAAACACCAAATATCAGTAAAAAAAGGACTCCAAAACCTAAAATAAAATTGTCGGAGGAGAAGCGTAAACTTGCCAATATGCCATTTACCACACGGAGTGGCAAGGAACGGCTGAGGCCCTGGTCTATGTTCATGGCTAGTGGTTCAGCTTCACATGAGGATGGAAGCACTCAGCCTCTCGCTAGAAAACTGAAAAGACTCAAGCTGGCAAAAGCACCGCAAAGAACTGTGCGTTCTTCGAAATCCCAAATCCACAAGGAGAGTCCAATTGTGTCGGTTGCGATGCCTGACCTTCCCAACACTGGACGTGAAGAGCATGCGCCTTCCACCATTTGCACGCCCCCTGCAAGTGCTGGAAGGAGCACCTGCAGTCCAGTTCCTGATAGTCAGATTGAAGATGTCAGTGTTGAAGTACACCAGGATGAGGAGGATATGGGTGTTGCTGGCGCTGGGGAGGAAATTGACCAGGAGGATTCTGATGGTGAGGTGGTTTGTTTAAGTCAGGCACCCGGGGAGACACCTGTTGTCCGTGGGAGGAATATGGCCGTTGACATGCCTGGTGAAAATACCAAAAAAATCAGCTCTTCAGTGTGGAGGTATTTCAACAGAAAAGCGGACAACAGGTGTCAAGCCGTGTGTTGCCTTTGTCAAGCTGTAATAAGTAGGGGTAAGGACGTTAACCACCTCGGAACATCCTCCCTTATACGTCACCTGCAGCGCATTCATAATAAGTCAGTGACAAGTTCAAAAACTTTGGGTGACAGCGGAAGCAGTCCACTGACCAGTAAATCCCTTCCTCTTGTAACCAAGCTCACGCAAACCACCCCACCAACTCCCTCAGTGTCAATTTCCTCCTTCCTCAGGAATGCCAAAAGTCCTGCAGGCCATGTCACTGGCAATTCTGACGATTCCTCTCCTGCCTGGGATTCCTCCGATGCATCCTTGCGTGTAACGCCTACTGCTGCTGGCGCTGCTGTTGTTGCTGCTGGGAGTCGATGGTCATCCCAGAGGGGAAGTCGGAAGACCACTTGTACTACTTCCAGTAAGCAATTGACTGTCCAACAGTCCTTTGCGAGGAAGATGAAATATCACAGCAGTCATCCTGCTGCAAAGCGGATAACTGAGGCCTTGACAACTATGTTGGTGTTAGACGTGCATCCGGTATCCGCCGTTAGTTCACAGGGAACTACACAATTTCTTGAGGTAGTGTGCCCCCGTTACCAAATACCATCTAGGTTCCACTTCTCTAGGCAGGCGATACCGAAAATGTACACAGACCTCAGAAAAAGACTCACCAGTGTCCTAAAAAATGCAGCTGTACCCAATGTCCACTTAACCACGGACATGTGGACAAGTGGAGCAGGGCAGGGTCAGGACTAAATGACTGTGACAGCCCACTGGGTAGATGTATGGACTCCCGCCGCAAGAACAGCAGCGGCGGCACCAGTAGCAGCATCTCGCAAACGCCAACTCTTTCCTAGGCAGGCTACGCTTTGTATCACCGCTTTCCAGAATACGCACACAGCTGAAAACCTCTTACGGCAACTGAGGAAGATCATCACGGAATGGCTTACCCCAATTGGACTCTCCTGTGGATTTGTGGCATCGGACAACGCCAGCAATATTGTGTGTGCATTAAATATGGGCAAATTCCAGCACGTCCCATGTTTTGCACATACCTTGAATTTGGTGGTGCAGAATTTTTTAAAAAACGACAGGGGCGTGCAAGAGATGCTGTCGGTGGCCAGAAGAATTGCGGGACACTTTCGGCGTACAGGCACCACGTACAGAAGACTGGAGCACCACTAAAAACTACTGAACCTGCCCTGCCATCATCTGAAGCAAGAAGTGGTAACGAGGTGGAATTCAACCCTCTATATGCTTCAGAGGTTGGAGGAGCAGCAAAAGGCCATTCAAGCCTATACAATTGAGCACGATATAGGAGGTGGAATGCACCTGTCTCAAGCGCAGTGGAGAATGATTTCAACGTTGTGCAAGGTTCTGATGCCCTTTGAACTTGCCACACGTGAAGTCAGTTCAGACACTGCCAGCCTGAGTCAGGTCATTCCCCTCATCAGGCTTTTGCAGAAGAAGCTGGAGACATTGAAGGAGGAGCTAACATGGAGCGATTCCGCTAGGCATGTGGGACTTGTGGATGGAGCCCTTAATTCGCTTAACAAGGATTCACGGGTGGTCAATCTGTTGAAATCAGAGCACTACATTTTGGCCACCGTGCTCGATCCTAGATTTAAAGCCTACCTTGGATCTCTCTTTCCGGCAGACACAAGTCTGCTGGGGTTGAAAGACCTGCTGGTGAGAAAATTGTCAAGTCAAGCGGAACGCGACCTGTCAACATCTCCTCCTTCACATTCTCCCGCAACTGGGGGTGCGAGGAAAAGGCTCAGAATTCCGAGCCCACCCGCTGGCGGTGATGCAGGGCAGTCTGGAGCGACTGCTGATGCTGACATCTGGTCCGGACTGAAGGACCTGACAACGATTACGGACATGTCGTCTACTGTCACTGCATATGATTCTCTCACCATTGAAAGAATGGTGGAGGATTATATGAGTGACCGCATCCAAGTAGGCACGTCACACAGTCCGTACTTATACTGGCAGGAAAAAGAGGCAATTTGGAGGCCCTTGCACAAACTGGCTTTATTCTACCTAAGTTGCCCTCCCACAAGTGTGTACTCCGAAAGAGTGTTTAGTGCCGCCGCTCACCTTGTCAGCAATCGGCGTACGAGGTTACATCCAGAAAATGTGGAGAAGATGATGTTCATTAAAATGAATTATAATCAATTCCTCCGTGGAGACATTGACCAGCAGCAATTGCCTCCACAAAGTACACAGGGAGCTGAGATGGTGGATTCCAGTGGGGACGAATTGATAATCTGTGAGGAGGGGGATGTACACGGTGATATATCGGAGGATGATGATGAGGTGGACATCTTGCCTCTGTAGAGCCAGTTTGTGCAAGGAGAGATTAATTGCTTCTTTTTTGGTGGGGGTCCAAACCAACCCGTCATTTCAGTCACAGTCGTGTGGCAGACCCTGTCACTGAAATGGTGGGTTGGTTAAAGTGTGCATGTCCTGTTTATACAACATAAGGGTGGGTGGGAGGGCCCAAGGACAATTCCATCTTGCACCTCTTTTTTCTTTAATTTTTCTTTGCGTCATGTGCTGTTTGTGGAATGTTTTTTGGAAGGGCCATCCTGCGTGACACTGCAGTGCCACTCCTAGATGGGCCCGGTGTTTGTGTCGGCCACTAGGGTCGCTTATCTTACTCACACAGCTACCTCATTGCGCCTCTTTTTTTCTTTGCGTCATGTGCTGTTTGGGGAGGGTTTTTTGGAAGGGCCATCCTGCGTGACACTGCAGTGCCACTCCTAGATGGGCCCGGTGTTTGTGTCGGCCACTAGGGTCGCTTATCTTACTCACACAGCTACCTCATTGCGCCTCTTTTTTTCTTTGCGTCATGTGCTGTTTGGGGAGGGTTTTTTGGAAGGGCCATCCTGCGTGACACTGCAGTGCCACTCCTAGATGGGCCCGGTGTTTGTGTCGACCACTAGAGTCGCTTATCTTACTCACACAGCTACCTCATTGCGCCTCTTTTTTTCTTTGCGTCATGTGCTGTTTGGGGAGGGTTTTTTGGAAGGGCCATCCTGCGTGACACTGCAGTGCCACTCCTAGATGGGCACGGTGTTTGTGTCGGCCACTAGGGTCGCTTATCTTACTCACACAGCTACCTCATTGCGCCTCTTTTTTTCTTTGCGTCATGTGCTGTTTGGGGAGGGTTTTTTGGAAGGGCCATCCTGCGTGACACTGCAGTGCCACTCCTAGATGGGCCCGGTGTTTGTGTCGGCCACTAGGGTCGCTTATCTTACTCACACAGCTACCTCATTGCGCCTCTTTTTTTCTTTGCGTCATGTGCTGTTTGGGGAGTGTTTTTTGGAAGGGCCATCCTGCGTGACACTGCAGTGCCACTCCTAGATGGGCACGGTGTTTGTGTCGGCCACTAGGGTCGCTTAGCTTAGTCATCCAGCGACCTAGGTGCAAATTTTAGGACTAAAAATAATATTGTGAGGTGTGAGGTATTCAGAATAGACTGAAAATGAGTGGAAATTATGGTTTTTGAGGTTAATAATACTTTGGGATCAAAATGACCCCCAAATTCTATGATTTAAGCTGTTTTTTAGTGTTTTTTAAAAAAAAACACCCGAATCCAAAACACACCTGAATCCGACAAAAAAAATTCGGTGAGGTTTTGCCAAAACGCGGTCGAACCCAAAACACGGCCGCGGAACCGAACCCAAAACCAAAACACAAAACCCGAAAAATTTCAAGTGCACATCTCTAGTGTCTTTGCCACAAATCATAAGATTGTAAATGGAACGTATTAAAATCAGCACCTGGATGAAACAATAAAAAATAATCATGGAAATTGGAACAATTCAGACATCATATCCCTAGATTCTTTCAAACTGGATAAAACAAGACAACCCATTTTTAAAGTAGGGTACATTATACATGTGGACAAAGGAATTAATACAGCTTGATAAAAAAAGAACAAATAGAACTTAGAATAGAATAGAAGCAGTGTGTGTATTGGAGTAAAAGTCTGCAAACACATGTGACAGCATGACATCACGGAAGAGATAGGCTTGGTGCATGAAGCTAATGGGCCCTACAGACTCGCCGATGTGCCGCCGTGCTGCCCGACCGCCGATACGGCAGACGGGCGACCCGGCGGCGGGGGCGCAGTGACGGGGGGAGTGAAGTTTCTTCACTCCCCCCGTCACCCGGCTCCGTAAACGTGCAGGCAAATATGGACGATCTCGTCAAATATTGGCCTGCATGCACAGCCGACGGGGCATCAGCAATGAACGAGCACGGGGCCATGCATCGTTCATCGCTGGTGCCTTCACACTGACAGATATGAACGTTATCTCGTTCATTGCTGGAGAAAAAGGTACAGGTGCGCTGGTGATCCTATAATGAGAGTTTGTCAGTCCACAGTGAATGACGAAGTAACTACGAAACGCGTAGAGGCGGGGCTTGCCAGACGTGCGTCTTCTCCCACCCGGCTCACACATCCCGGCTGCTTCACTGTGAGTGACCTGACGAGTTCGGCTTCTACCGGCGCGGTGCATGGTCCGGTCTTTGACTGCAGCAGGTTTGGTGGATAGCCTGGTGGATTGTTTCATGTGTTTTAACTGGCCCAAAGAGTGGGTCTTTTATGGTACGAGTCTTTTATAATCCATGGAATGTCCTGTTTTTAATTCATGTGTGAAATAAATTTCTCTGCACTATGGGCGCATTCTCCTGATTTTTTCCAGACACAAGTTATCTCGTTCATTATTGAACGAGATCGTTCATATCTTGCAGTGTTATCGCCCAGTGTGTAGGACGCATAAGACAGGTAACACAAGGATAGTTATAGTGAAGCCTCCTCAGTCCCGGCACTGGTCACACACCCCTAATTATGACCCTGCACATAAACCCAATCTGATCCCTCAGAACTCTGCAATTCTGGCAGGTAAAAACATGGAAACATTGTTAATAAAAGTGATCGATCTGCAACTCTCATATGTATCAGGGTCTGTATGGTCTTCGTTATAATCAGGATGTGGAATGAAAATAATTTTGGGAGTTGAGAAAAAAGTAAAGCAGCACCAAAACTGAGCATGGAGGTGATAGTTGTCTAAAATGCCCAAAGGAAAGTTCCGAAGAATAGTACCTGTCTTCATGTTCTGTCAACAAAACACACCAGCACTATAATATTGCATAAACTACACAATCAACTCCTGTTTAATATGGGATTATCCAGTAAGCCAATGACTGCCCCTTTTTAACTACAGCCTTAACTGAAGAGGTTCCAAAATTCCCTAATAAACAGTACATTAAAAAAGGAGGATTATATGGGCCTATTTCAGATCTGATCGCAGCAGCAAATTTGTTAGCAAATGGGCAAACCACGGGGGTGATTCAAACCAGGGCCGAAACTAGGATTTTTGTCACCCGGGGCAAGGTAGTCATTTGACACCCCCCCCCCCCCCCCCCCCCGCAAAAAAAAAAAAAATATCTTACAATAAATAAATAAAAATAATAAAATTAAAAAAAAATAAAAATGAATAAAAATATTATATATATATATATATATATCTATATATATCTATCTCTCTTTCAGAACTTTTTTACCTGAGAAACTGCCTTTTCTAACATACATTTCATATCCAGGAAAAAGTGTCCCCATTTTACACAGTACGACAGGCAAGTGTCCCCATTCCCCATTTTACACATTGCGGCAGACAGGTGTCCCCATTTTACACATTGCGGCAGGAAAAAGTGTCCCCATTTTACACATTGCGGCAGGAAAAAGTGTCCCCATTTTACACATTGCGGCAGGCACAGGTCCCCATTTTACACAGTACGCTGGCAAGTGTCCCCATTTTACACATAGCGGCAGGCACAGGTCCCCATTTTACACAGTACGCTGGCAAGTGTCCCCATTTTACACATTGCGGCAGGCACAGGTCCCCATTTTACACATTGCGGCAGGCACAGGTCCCCATTTTACACAGTACGCTGGCAAGTGTCCCCATTTTACACATAGCGGCAGGCACAGGTCCCCATTTTACACAGTACGCTGGCAAGTGTCCCCATTTTACACATTGCGGCAGGCACAGGTCCCCATTTTACACAGTACGCTGGCAAGTGTCCCCATTTTACACATAGCGGCAGGCACAGGTCCCCATTTTACACAGTACGCTGGCAAGTGTCCCCATTTTACACATTGCGGCAGGCACAGGTCCCCATTTTAAACATTGCGGCAGGCACAGGTCCCCATTTTACACAGTACGCTGGCAAGTGTCCCCATTTTACACATAGCGGCAGGCACAGGTCCCCATTTTACACAGTACGCTGGCAAGTGTCCCCATTTTACACATTGCGGCAGGCACAGGTCCCCATTTTACACAGTACGCTGGCAAGTGTCCCCATTTTACACATAGCGGCAGGCACAGGTCCCCATTTTACACAGTACGCTGGCAAGTGTCCCCATTTTACACATTGCGGCAGGCACAGGTCCCCATTTTACACAGTACGCTGGCAAGTGTCCCCATTTTACACATAGCGGCAGGCACAGGTCCCCATTTTACACAGTACGCTGGCAAGTGTCCCCATTTTACACATTGCGGCAGGCACAGGTCCCCATTTTACACATTGCGGCAGGCACAGGTCCCCATTTTACACAGTACGCTGGCAAGTGTCCCCATTTTACACATAGCGGCAGGCACAGGTCCCCATTTTACACAGTACGCTGGCAAGTGTCCCCATTTTACACATAGTGGCAGGCACAGGTCCCCATTTTACACAGTACGCTGGCAAGTGTCCCCATTTTACACATAGCGGCAGGCACAGGTCCCCATTTTACACATAGCGGCAGGCACAGGTCCCCATTTTACACATAGCGGCAGGCACAGGTCCCCATTTTACACATTGCGGCAGGTGGTGGAGGGAGAGAGAGAGGAAGGGAGAGGGGCTGACTTACATTTGAAGCGGTTCTCGCCGCTCTTCAGCCGCCTCTCCCTCCTCGTCTGCGCGGCTCCGGGCTCCCCCTTCTCCCTCCTCCGGCGGGGTTTCGTGGAATGACGCGTTTGCGCCGTGACGTCACGACGCAATCGCGTCATTCCGCGAAACCCCGCCCCCCGAGCTGGGCACTCGGGAGAAGGGGGTTTAAAAGTATGTACCGCGGCGGGTGTTAGGGGGTCTCAGCGCCCCCTCCAATCTGGCGCCCAGGTCACCTGCCCCCCTAGCCCCCCCCTAGTTTCGGCCCTGTTCAAACCTGATCACACGCAGGCGGTTTTTTGCAGTGCTGCGATCAGGTACTTGCCGCCTACAGGGGGAGGTTGTAATCGCTGTGCAGGAGTGCGATCTCTTGTGCAGAGAGCTGCACAAGCCAAAGTTTGTGCAGTCTCTGCACAGCTCAGGACTTACTCAGCCACTGTTATGATCCGGCCAGGAGCTGACGTCAGGCGGTTTTTTGCAGTGCTGCGATCAGGTACTTGCCGCCTACAGACACCCGCCCTGCAAACGCTTGGACATGCCTGGTACCCGTATGATGCACCTGTGCATTGTGGTGCATACGTATGTGCAGTTTTGCTGAGATTTAACCTGATCGCAGCGCTGCAAAAAGTTGCTAGCGAGCGATCAACTTGGAATGACCCCCTTTGTTATAGTGCAACATTTGTAAAGATCCACCACTTAATGGGTCTTATGGGGCCGAGTGCAAAATGCGGAAATGGCCAAACAGCGATTTCCACACTTCAGCATAGCATGTTGAATTAGGCCCTATGTCTTTTGTCGGGATGCGGTCAACATCCCACTGGACGGGATCCCGGCGGTCGAAATACCGATGCCGGAATCCAGACCGCCACAATCCCGACATATTCTCCCTCTGTGGGCGTCCACGACACCCATAGAGGGAGAATATAATAGTGTGCCGAGCATAGCAAGGCACCGTGCACGCAAGGGGCTGCGTTCCGCTTGCCACCCCTGTCGGGATTGTGTGGTCGGGATTCCGGCGTCGGGATTTCGACCACTGGGATCCCGTCCAGCGGGATTACGTACTGATCCCCTTTTGTCAAAGTAAAAAATATTACATAGAGAGAACATCCAAACTCCACACATTATGAGTTGCTATGCTTGCGAATACGCACAGCGTGCACAGCAATATATGGTAACATATGCATTTACACAGACATGCCACTAAGATATATTCAACACATATTTCATACAGCACATAAATTAAGCATGTCAAGCACCAGACATCATAAGGTATAAATTATATAATGGAGTATAATGTCATGTATGTGTATTGTTGGAGCGGAGCAAGATAAACATGTCATGCATGATGTTAAAATGATCAGGAGAATGTGTGTATCGATTTAATGCCTGTGGTTAAGTTGTAGCTCATTGCAACAATTAGTTATGATTGAATGTATGACTATGAAGCCACAATTCAACTGAGAACAGAAGAAGCATACTTGCAGAAAGGAACCAGTGGCTATCTCCTGTAATTACACCATTAAGGCTGGATGTTGCTTGCATATGAACTGACCAATGACTCATCATGAATGTGAAAGTTCCCTCCCCTGGACCAATAACAGAAAACCTAAACTCGCCAACATGCTCAGTGTATAGCTGATCCCACACAGAAGAGCTTCCTGTTTTCTGCTGGGTGCTGATGATGGGTTTTTGCCAATACTCTGCTGCTGTGAGCATGGAGGGAGAGCTAAAGGTGGAGGAGAGGGAGCGTAGTGAGCATTGAGGGAGATGGTAATTGTATGCTGGCCCTTGCTGTAATGGATTAGATTGTAATAACTGCTTCCTGTGTAAATTGTAACCATGTAACTATATATACTGTACATGTGATATATTGTATACATATCCTTTTAATACCAAATATATACATCAATGAGCTTTGGAACTCAATAATGGGTGCGTGTATTGTTTTTCTCTTAAGGGATGTAGTGTTTGCAACGTACAGCGCACTTTTATCGTATATGGTAATAAGATGCGCCTGGCGAAACGCAGCATATATTAAACGCTGGCATTTTAAATATTTGTTAGAAAGTAATTTGACTCTAACAGATGAGGGCTCGGAACCAGGATATCACGTTGTTAATGATGCACTGTACAAACGCGGCTGTGGTCTACCAGCTAACAATGGACGCATCTCGACATGCTGCTGAATCACGTGCTGTTTTGTGTTTTTTGTGTTGTCAGTAAGGCGCTGATATGAAATTCAAGGGACAATGTGTTTCTCACAATATTTAAAATGCTACAGCGTATTTTTATTGTTGCAAAACAAGGTTCAAATAAGTCATATTGTGTTTGATTCAGATTGGACTGTCTATCTGTTAAGTAAATTTAAAAGAGCATTTAAAAAAATGGTGCATAGGTATGATATAGCTGTGTTAGCATGCTGAGGCAAATTCGCATACTTTTAAACCCAAGCCTAAAGTAACTTTTGGTGCTTGTATAGATTGTAAATTCTTTGTGACAAAGGGTTAGACACACGGTGTCCTCCATTTTGGGCTAGCAACATGGCCTGTCCACCATCTTGTTCAAGCCACATGGCATGGGAATGAAGGGGAGGAGCAGTTGCCATTATAGGAAGGTCACTTTATCCAACTTAGCTAACAGCTGACTTTCAGTCTGGTTAAAACAATCAGTTTCCTTTGTCACAAAGAAACAACATATATGTACAAATCCAACACCATTTATAAGCTACCAATAAATTTATTTAACCTATGCCATAGTCAATTACAAATAGTTTCAATTGGGCCTAGTGAGCGTTAATGGTGAGATAAATGAATACTTGATGTAAGGGAATTACACACAGATATAAAAAAGGGTCTTTTTTTTCTCTCTTTCCAGGACTAGTTAACTCCCTGTTTGCTAGAGTAGGATAGCCATTGAAATGTTAATTAATTTGTTTAACCACTTTAGTAGAGCAAGGCAAATATCTTTGATATGCAAATTATAGAGGCCCTGAGAGAAACTACAGTCATTCAGTGTGTTTACGGATACATATGAAGGGTCTCAGGAGTGCAGTAAATGATATATATCATATTATTATAACTGTGTATATTTATATCAGTGTATGTTCTGCAAGATAGCTATCCAATCTGAATCATTGCATTTAAATTATAGTCAATAGTCATTATAGATCTGCAAAGAATCGGATATGTTTATTTGTTATATATATTTAATATATTTTGTTAAGGGAGTAATTATAAAAACACGAAACGCAGTTTCAGCCTAAACATTTAGGTACACATTCAAAAGAGGATTGCCTGTGTGGGTGACTTCCGGCGAGTGTACGGAACAATTGTGTGTTGTGTTAGTGGGCAATAGTATTTGTTTTGTTGCTCATATTTATCAAGATAGTGTGGTTTATCGAGTCGCGAACGCACGTTTGTACGTATGGTACGATACGCGAGGACAGCATACAGGAGCGCGCATGTGGCGAAGGGATGTGCACGTTACGTAGGGACACGCACGGTCGCGTGTAATCTGCAAGGTTGCGTAGCGTTGCGAGTGCAAGTTATAACCGCACAATAGCAGGTCAATTTAAGGCGGGATAGAATACATTCATAATATAGCACATAACTATCCGATTTTAAAAGCAGATTATTATAATATTTTGTTTAAGGTGTACTTCCTCTGGAACAAGCTATCAGTCAGAGGGAGTGATATTTTTCTGTACAGAAAAACACTTTGTATTTGAGTGAGTGAAAGTAGGAGTGGATGTATTGAACCCCAGGAAAAATCGGGATCCCGTGAGACGCTGAGTTAGCAGAGGCTCGTGGCGTGACAGGTTCGCAACCTTATGTATAGACTAAAGTGGACTAGGTGGTCTAGGTGAACTAGGTGGTCTAGGTGAACTAGGTGGTCTCAAGTGAACTAGATGTAGCGTGACAGTGATCATAGTATCTATAGGCTGTGCGATTGGACCGCACGTCTGTGTGTTATACGCGGCAGTATCGAAGGCATATAACCTTATGAACGTGTTCCCGGAGGACCACGTAGCCACCTTGCACATTTGATCAAGGGTCGCACCACGTTGGGCCGCCCAAGAAGGTCCAACAGACCGAGTAGAATGGGCCGTAATGTGAACAGGAGCTGACAGACCAGCCTTCACATAAGCATGCGCAATCACCATTCTAATCCAGCTGGCCAGGGTCTGCTTGTGAGCAGGCCAGCCCCGTTTGTGAAATCCAAACAAAACAAAGTGAGAATCAGACTTTCGAATAGAAGCAGTTCTCTTCACATAGATACGGAGAGCTCGTACCACATCCAAAGACCGGTCTTTGGGAGACAAATCAGGATAGACAAAAGCTGGAACCACAATCTCCTGATTAAGGTGGAACGAAGAAACCACCTTAGGTAAATATCCGGGACGAGTCCTAAGAACCGCCCGGTCACGGTGAAAAATCAGATATGGGGAACTACAAGACAAGGCACCCAAATCCAACACTCTTCTAGCAGAGGCAATAGCCTGCAAGAACACCACCTTAAGGGAAAGCCACTTAAGGTCAGCTGAACCAAGAGGTTCAAATGGAGGCTCCTGCAATGCCTCCGAAACCAACGACAATTCCCAAGGAGCCACAGGCAGGACATAGGGAGGTTGGATATGCAACACACCCTGAGTGAAAGTATGAACATCAGGTAAAGTCGCTATTTTTCTCTGAAACCACACCGACAAGGAAGAAATATGAACCTTGAGGGAGGCCAGATGCAGGCCTAAATCTAGGCCCTGCTGTAGAAAAGCCAAAAGTTTGGCTGTACTAAACTTGGAAGCGTCATAATGGTTAGATGCGCACCAAACAAAGTAGGAATGCCAGAATCCCGATGGTAAATCCGAGCAGAGGCCGGTTTCCGGGCCCGCAACATAGTTTTAATTACCGTACCTCTTCAGAAAAACCCTTAGCTCTTAAGACGGAAGCTTCAAGAGCCACACCGTCAAAGACAGCCGGGCTAGGTCCTGGTAGACACAGGGGCCCTGAACGATGAGGTCTGGGTGTTGTGGAAGTAGAAGTGGACCCTCTGACGATAGACCTTGCAGGTCTGAGAACCAGTGCCGTCTGGGCCACGCCGGAGCTATGAGAAGCAGAATTCCTTTTTCTTGCTTGAACTTCCGAATCACCCTGGGCAGGAGTGGCACCGGAGGGAACACGTATGGCAGCCGAAACCTCCACGGCACTGCCAGCGCATCCACGAATGCTGCTTGAGGATACCTTGCGATTTTGTCGAGACGCCATCAGATCCACATCTGGAAGACCCCACCTTTCCACGAGGGGGTGGATGGAGGCCCCACTCGCCGGCATGCACGTCCTGATGACTGAGAAAGTCCGCTTCCCAATTCAGGACTCCCGGAATGAATATTGCAGATATTGCCGGTAGATGGCGTACTTCCCAACGTAGAATCCGTGAGGCTTCCTTCATTGCCAAACGGCTTCGAGTGTCGCCTTGATGATTTATGTAAGCCACTGTGGTGGCGTTGTCCGACTGTACTTGAGCAGGACGGTTCTGAATCAAATGCTGGGCTAGGTTCAACGCATTGAAGACCGCCTGCAATTCCAGAATGTTGATCGAGAGGAGAGATTCCTCCTTGGTACACCGACCCTGCAAGGAGTGCTGCTCCAGCACCGCACCCCAACCTCTTAGACTGGCATCTGTCGTCAACAGGACCCAGTTGGATATCCAGAAGGGACGGCCTCTGCACAATTGTCGGTCCTGGAGCCACCAGAGCAGCGACAGACGGACCTCCGGAGTCAAAGAGATCATTTGAGACCTGATCCGGTGAGGCAAGCCGTCCCACTTGGCTAGAATCAGCTTCTGGAGGGGGCGAGAATGGAATTGAGCATACTCCACCATGTTGAATGCTGATACCATGAGGCCCAGCACCTGCACTGCCGAATGTATCGACACTTGCGGACGAGAAAGGAAGCAACGAATCCTGTCCTGAAGTTTCAGGACTTTCTCCTGAGACAAGAACAACCTATGGTTGTGAGTGTCCAACAGCGCTCCCAGATGCAACATTCTCTGAGCAGGGACCAGGGAGGATTTCTGCCAGTTGATGAGCCACCCGTGGGCTTGTAGAAACCGGACCGTCATATCCAGATGACGCAGGAGAAGATCTGGGGAATTTGCCAGGATTAACAAGTCGTCCAGATACGGCAGTATCCTGACCCCTTGACGGCGGCGTACCACCGTCATCACCGCCATAACTTTGGTGAAGACTCGCGGAGCCGTTGTTAAACCAAAAGGTAACGCCCGAAACTGGTAATGGAGGTTGCCAATAGCGAACCTCAGGTATTGTTGATGTGACACTGCTATAGGAATATGCAGGTAAGCATCCTGTATGTCCAGGGAGACCATGTAGTCCCCAGGTTCCAAGGCCAGAACTATAGAACGAAGGGTTTCCATACGGTACTTGGAAACCTTAACAAACTTGTTCAGTGCCTTGAGGTTGAGAATTCGGTTTCGGGACTAGAAACAGCGGAGAATAGTACCCCGGCCCCTCTGAGCAAGAGGCAACTGTACTACGACTCCTGTATCCAGGAGCGTCTGTACCACCGAATGCAGAGTGTTTGCCTTTGTCTGGTCCAATGGGACGTCTGTCTGGCAAAATCGATGAGGGGGTCGGTTTTTGAAGGCTATGGCGTAACCTCGAGTGACGGCTTCCCGTACCCAGGCATCTGAAGTGGTCTTCAACCATTCATGGGTATACCCTAGAAGCCGGCCCCCCATCCTGGGATCCCCCAGGGGGAAGCCCGCCCCGTCATGCGGCAGACTTATCGGTCTTGGCTGCTGGCTGACGGGCAGCCCAGGCTCTTTGGGCTTCGGCTTACCAGGTTTGGAAGTGCGGGCCTGCTTATGGTACGCCTGACCTTTTGCTTTACCTGAAGGACGAAAGGGGCGAAAGGACGTGCCTTTGGCCTTCGACACAGAAGGAGCTGTATTAGGCAGACAGGCAGTTTTGGCAGTAGCCATGTCAGCCACTATCTTATTTAAGTCCTCCCTAAAAAGGATATCCCCCTTGAAAGGGAGTACCTCCAGGGTTTTTCTAGAGTCCAGATCCACAGACCAGGATCTCAGCCACAATATCCTGCGAGCCAGGACTGACGTAGTAGAGGCCTTGGCTGCTATGATACCGGCATCAGAAGCCGCCTCTTTAATATAGCGAGAAGCTGTGACAATATATGACAAGCATTGTCTAGCATGGTCAGAGGAGATTTCAGCTTCTAACTCCAAGGCCCATGCTTCAATAGCTTCTGCCGCCCATGTAGCTGCAATAGTGGGCCTTTGTGCAGCACCCGTGAGGGTGTAAATCGCTTTCAGACAACCCTCGACACGTTTATCTGTAGGCTCTTTTAGAGACATGACAGTAGTGACAGGTAGAGCTGAGGAAACCACCATCCTAGCCACATGTGAGTCTATTGGAGGAGGCGTTTCCCAATTCTTAGACAGCTCTGGCGCGAGGGGATAGCGAGACAGCATCTTCTTTTAAGGCACAAACTTCGTACCCGGGCCTTGCCAGGGTTCCTGACGTATATCCACTAGGTGGTCAGAGTGAGGTAAAACTTGTTTAATCACCATCTGGCGCTTGAACCTACCTGGTTTCTTAGGAGGAACGGATGGCTCGGGATCATCCGTAATCTGCAGAATTAACTTAATAGCCTCCAAAAGATCAGGAACATCCACATGTGAACTACCCTCCCCATCAGCCGTATCTGAGTCAGAACCTGTCGGGTCAGTGTATGTGCTGTCTTCATCAGACGAGGTGTCAGTGACAGCAGTGGATTGTGAGGAGACGAGCGCTCGCTTAGAGGACCTCTTGGACTTAGGCGAGTGATGGTCAGACTTCTTAGTAGTCAGGGACTGTTTCATCTTCTTTTATTGAGCAGATAAATCGTCTGCCCACGGCGGGTTAGCTGCAGGGACCACATACGGTTGTACCGGCATTAGGGGTCCCTTAGGGGGTGTTAGCTTATGAACTAGCGTATGCAGAAGCATGGAAAAAGCATCCCACGGAGGGTCAGTATGTGCCTCCGTTGCCACAGTCCCACTGAGGGGCAAGGAGCCCCCAGAACCAGAGCCCACAGCTGCTATATTCTCCCCATATGTGCCTGTGGCTTCAGCAACACCAGCAGTGTGTTCCGCCCCAGAACCGTTACCCTCAGAAGCAGACATGATATAACTTGCAGTATGAGGTAACACAGTACAATTAATTGCAGCACTATATCCCTAAACCCAAACCCCTGCGCAGTGTAGTCAGCACCAGCAGAGATAAAGGAGAGATATGGTGACTAAATCACAGAGAAAAATACGTAATACAGTATATCTTTGTGAAAATCCTATATTAAATAACACCTGACGCACCAAGCCCCCTCAGGTTATAGAATATAGGGATAGCAAGTTGAGTGAAAGACACGAGATGGACACCACTCAGCTATCAATGCACACACAAATAGTCACAGTTTGTACAATGCAGAGGTTATTACAGACAATAATACTGCACTGGACTAGCTTACACAGCTATATAGTCAATAGATATAACACTACACAGTAAGAAACTGGATGTATATCACAGGGTAATTGTACTATAAACTAGTGATGAGCGGGTTCGGTTTCCGAGAAATCGAAACCCACCCGAGCTTTACATTTTTTTACACGGGTCCGAGCAGACTCGGATCCTCCCGCCTTGCTCGGCTAACCCGAGCGCGCCCGAACGTCATCATCCCGCTGTCAGATTCTCGCGAGATTCGGATTCTATATAAGCAGCCGCGCGTCCCCGCCATTTTCACACGTGCATTGAGATTGATAGGGAGAGGACGTGGCTGGCGTCCTCTCCGTTTATATAGTTAATTATTAATAGTATACTACACAGTTGATCTGATTGCTTAGCTTATTGTGGGGAGGATTGGGGACTGGGGAGCAGCTGTTAGGAGGAGTACAGTGCAGAGTTTTGCTAGTTTTTTATCCGTTCTCTGCCTGAAAAAAACGCTCCATACCATATCTGTGCTCAGTGTGCTGCATGATATATATCTGTGCTGAGTGCTCACACTGCCTAATTGTGGGGACTGGGGAGCAGTTATAGCAGGAGTACAGTGCACAGTTTTGCTGACAGTGACCACCAGTATACGTTTGTCTGCCTAAAAAACACTCCTGTGGTGGCTTTTTTTTATACTAGTTTAGCAGTCTGCTGACAGTGTCCACCAGGTCCATTATACTGTATATAGCAGTACGGTAGGCCACTGCTGTACCTACCTCTGTGTCGTCACTCGTCGTCCATAAGTATACTATAGTATCCATCCATCTACATTGTATACCTGTGGTGTCTTTTTTTTTATACTATAAACGCAGTCTGCTGACAGTGTCCACCAGGTCCATTATACTGTATATAGCAGTACGGTAGGCCACTGCTGTACCTACCTCTGTGTCGTCACTCGTCGTCCATAAGTATACTATAGTATCCATCCATCTACATTGTATACCTGTGGTGTCTTTTTTTTATACTATAAACGCAGTCTGCTGACAGTGTCCACCAGGTCCATTATACTGTATATAGCAGTACGGTAGGCCACTGCTGTACCTACCTCTGTGTCATCACTCGTCGTCCATAAGTATACTGTAGTATCCATCCATCTACATTGTATACCTGTGGTGTCTTTTTTTTTTAATACTATAGTATAAACGCAGTCTGCTGACAGTGTCCACCAGGTCCATTATACTGTATATAGCAGTACGGTAGGCCACTGCTGTACCTACCTCTGTGTCGTCACTCGTTGTCCATAAGTATACTATAGTATCCATCCATCTACATTGTATACCTGTGGTGTCTTTTTTTTTTATACTATAGTATAAACGCAGTCTGCTGACAGTGTCCACCAGGTCCATTATACTGTATATAGCAGTACGGTAGGCCACTGCTGTACCTACCTCTGTGTCGTCACTCGTCGTCCATAAGTATACTATAGTATCCATCCATCTACATTGTATACCTGTGGTGTCTTTTTTTTTTATACTATAAACGCAGTCTGCTGACAGTGTCCACCAGGTCCATTATACTGTATATAGCAGTACGGTAGGCCACTGCTGTACCTACCTCTGTGTCATCACTCGTCGTCCATAAGTATACTGTAGTATCCATCCATCTACATTGTATACCTGTGGTGTCTTTTTTTTTTAATACTATAGTATAAACGCAGTCTGCTGACAGTGTCCACCAGGTCCATTATACTGTATATAGCAGTACGGTAGGCCACTGCTGTACCTACCTCTGTGTCGTCACTCGTTGTCCATAAGTATACTATAGTATCCATCCATCTACATTGTATACCTGTGGTGTCTTTTTTTATACTATAAATGCAGTCTGCTGACAGTGTCCACCAGGTCCATTATACTGTATATAGCAGTACGGTAGGCCACTGCTGTACCTACCTCTGTGTCGTCACTCGTCGTCCATAAGTATACTATAGTATCCATCCATCTACATTGTATACCTGTGGTGTCTTTTTTTTTAATACTATAAACGCAGTCTGCTGACAGTGTCCACCAGGTCCATTATACTGTATATAGCAGTACGGTAGGCCACTGCTGTACCTACCTCTGTGTCGTCACTCGTCGTCCATAAGTATACTATAGTATCCATCCATCTACATTGTATACCTGTGGTGTCTTTTTTTTTATACTATAAACGCAGTCTGCTGACAGTGTCCACCAGGTCCATTATACTGTATATAGCAGTGCGGTACGCCACTGCTGTACCTACCTCTGTGTCGTCACTCGTCGTCCATAAGTATACTATAGTATCCATCCATCTACATTGTATACCTGTGGTGTCTTTTTTTTATACTATAAATGCAGTCTGCTGACAGTGTCCACCAGGTCCATTATACTGTATATAGCAGTACGGTAGGCCACTGCTGTACCTACCTCTGTGTCGTCACTCGTCGTCCATAAGTATACTATAGTATCCATCCATCTACATTGTATACCTGTGGTGTCTTTTTTTTTTTATACTATAAACGCAGTCTGCTGACAGTGTCCAACAGGTCCATTATACTGTATATAGCAGTACGGTAGGCCACTGCTGTACCTACCTCTGTGTCGTCACTCGTCGTCCATAAGTATACTATAGTATCCATCCATCTACATTTTATACCTGTGGTGTCTTTTTTTTTTATACTATAAACGCAGTCTGCTGACAGTGTCCACCAGGTCCATTATACTGTATATAGCAGTACGGTAGGCCACTGCTGTACCTACCTCTGTGTCGTCACTCGTCGTCCATAAGTATACTATAGTATCCATCCATCTACATTGTATACCTGTGGTGCCTTTTAGTTGTGCACATTAAAATATGGAGAACAAAAATGTGGAGGATAAAAAAATAGGGAAAGATCAAGATCCACTTCCACCTCGTGCTGAAGCTGCTGCCACTAGTCATGGCCGAGACGATGAAATGCCATCAACGTCGTCTGCTAAGGCCGATGCCCAATGTCATAGTACAGAGCATGTAAAATCCAAAACACAAAAGATCAGTAAAATGACCCAAAAATCAAAATTAAAAGCGTCTGATGAGAAGCGTAAACTTGCCAATATGCCATTTACGACACGGAGTGGCAAGGAACGGCTGAGGCCCTGGCCTATGTTCATGGCTAGTGGTTCAGCTTCACATGAGGATGGAAGCACTCATCCTCTCGCTAGAAAAAAGAAAAGACTTAAACTGGCAAAAGCACAGCAAAGAACTGTGCGTTCTTCGAAATCACAAATCCCCAAGGAGAGTCCAATTGTGTCGGTTGCGATGCCTGACCTTCCCAACACTGGACGGGAAGAGCTTGCGCCTTCCACCATTTGCACGCCCCCTGCAAGTGCTGGAAGGAGCACCCGCAGTCCAGTTCCTGATAGTCAAATTGAAGATGTCAGTGTTGAAGTACACCAGGATGAGGATATGGGTGTTGCTGGCGCTGGGGAGAAAATTGACAAGGAGGATTCTGATGGTGAGGTGGTTTGTTTAAGTCAGGCACCCGGGGAGACACTTGTTGTCCGTGGGAGGAATATGGCCATTGACATGCCTGGTCAAAATACAAAAAAAATCAGCTCTTCGGTGTGGAATTATTTCAACAGAAATGCGGACAACAGGTGTCAAGCCGTGTGTTGCCTTTGTCAAGCTGTAATAAGTAGGGGTAAGGACGTTAACCACCTCGGAACATCCTCCCTTATACGTCACCTGCAGCGCATTCATCATAAGTCAGTGACAAGTTCAAAAACTTTGGGCGACAGCGGAAGCAGTCCACTGACCAGTAAATCCCTTCCTCTTGTAACCAAGCTCCCGCAAACCACACCACCAACTCCATCAGTGTCAATTTCCTCCTTACCCAGGAATGCCAATAGTCCTGCAGGCCATGTCACTGGCAAGTCTGACGAGTCCTCTCCTGCCTGGGATTCCTCCGATGCATCCTTGAGTGTAACGCCTACTGCTGCTGGCGCTGCTGTTGTTGCTGCTGGGAGTCGATCGTCATCCCAGAGGGGAAGTCGGAAGACCACTTGTACTACTTCCAGTAAGCAATTGACTGTCCAACAGTCCTTTGCGAGGAAGATGAAATATCACAGCAGTCATCTGTTAGGATCTCCTGCTCTGTGCTGCCACGTCGCCATGGCAACCGGGAGGCAAGTGTTAGCGAAGTAACCTGAGCGCAGCTGATACTCCGGTCCGGGTTTTTACTGTGTAGTGGTTACAGGCTCTGTGCACGGCAGGGAATCCGGTGCTGGTTTTGTGCTCACAGTCTGTGAGGTCTCAGTGGGGCGTGGACAGCACCTGCTATATAAACCATCCTCTCAGGCTAGGCAAATGCTGCTGAATCTTTGTTTGTTAGTCAGTTCCAGAGAGTTAGCTAGTACTGTGTGACTTTGTATTTACTTGTTGCTTACTGCGAATAGGCCTTGGGATTCGGTACTTCATTCTGCCAATCCGGACCTAGCAGTAAGACTGGAGTCAGTTGTTTGACCTGCTGGGGTTCTTTTGCTATTCTGTGAACCCAGCAGGTTTGCGGCTGTACTCTCAGACCTGCTTGCTTAATCCTCCCTCACTGTGCAGGGCGTCCAGGTGTCAGTTTAGTGGCAGTAAGCTGAACCTGTGCCCTGCAAGTGGGGGTTAGGATTGTGGATACTCTCCTTGTGTCTATATTTCTATCTCTGACCAAGGAGTTTATTCCCACACTCGTTGGTAACCCTTTGGGGTTTTTTCTGTTGCTCTTAGCAACATCATTTCAGGTGCTCCACATGTTAAATCACTACACCTCGCTTCATTGTCCGCTCTATTCCATCTGAGCATTCCTGACACTAGGGAGACACCCAATTCCTGAGCCTTTGGGCTTCTCCGTTCACTTTGTGTTTATTAGTTATTCCATCACCTCCTGTGTATGTTATGTTATTCTGTCTGTGAGTTCGTTTGCTTCGCTTCCCTCTCTGTTCATACACCGGTATACTCCTGTTAGCACTGGTGTGCGTAACATATTCAGCAGCCCTACTCCTGTTGAAATTTTGTGGGAATATGGAGCATACCCCTCAAAATACTTTGCAACAGGTGGTCGATCAGGTGCAGGTCCTGACTCGACAATTTAATGAGATGTCCATTAAAATGAACACCCCGCAGGCCGCTAGCGAAGCTCCCGCAGCAGCAGCGGCAAGTTCAGGGGTTAAGGAGCCGAAAGTAAATCTCCCGGATCGTTTTTCTGGAGATCGCTCGCAGTTCTTTTGTTTCAAGGAGAGCTGTAAGCTATATTTCAGGCTTAGGCCCCAGTCTTCTGGGTCGGAGATTCAGCGGGTGGGCATGGTGATTTCCTTGCTACAAGGAGACCCACAGGTCTGGGCATATGGGTTACAGCCTGACTGTCCGTTGCTTAAAAGTGTTGATGCTTTTTTTACGGCACTGGGCATTTTGTATGATGACCCTGACAAGATGGCTTCAGCCGAGGCTCAGATTACGGTTCTTAAGCAAGGGCGACGGCCAGCTGAGGTTTATAGTACGGAGTTTCGGAGGTTGGCTCATGATACCCAGTGGAATGACCCAGCCCTGAGAAACCAGTACCGAAGGGGCCTTTCTGACCAGATAAAGGACCAACTGGTACAATATCCCTCGCCTGATAGCTTAGATCAGCTCATGCAGTTATCCATCCGGGTGGATAGACGGCTGAGAGAGCGTAGGCTTGAAAGGGATACCGCAGTTTCCTTTTTTCCCAAGGGAACCTCAGACTCTGAGGAATATTCCGAGGAGCCTATGCAGATTGGGGCTACCCGCCTCTCCTCGCGTGAGAAGACGCGGAGGAGACAGCAGGATTTGTGTTTGTACTGTGGGAATAAAGGTCATGTTGTAGTATCATGCCCAGAAAAACTGGAAAACTTCAGGGCCTGAGGGTGATGGGAAATATCCTGTCAGGCCAGAAGTCAGAATTTCCCAAAAAGACTTTTCTTATTCCAGTGACTTTGGAGATCCTCGGTCAAACTGTCAAGACTGAGGCCTTTGTTGACAGTGGGGCCGATGGGGTTTTCATGGACCGTCAATTCGCCCTGGAACACTCTGTTCCCTCAGTACCTTTGGCATCAGAGATTGAGATCTGTGGGTTAAACGGGGAACCATTGTCCCAGGGTAAAATTACCTCCTGCACCAGCCAAATTCCTTTGTTTATTGGAGCCACACACTCTGAAAAATTGTCTTTTTATGTGACTGTCTGTTCTTTTGCCCCATTGGTTTTGGGGTTACCCTGGTTAAGGGCCCATAACCCTCAATTTGACTGGGTCTCTGGGGAGATTCTTAGTTGGGGTAGTGATTGTTTCAGGAGTTGCTTGAGCCTTCCAGTCAGGCTCTCGCAGCTAAGTTTGCCAGGATTGCCAGGATGTTATGCAGATTTTGCGGATGTGTTCTCCAAAAAAGTTGCGGAGGTACTACCTCCCCATCGCCCCTATGACTGTGCCATTGATTTGTTGCCGGATGCAAAGAGCAGGTTGTACTCCCTGTCACGTCCTGAGACTCAGGCTATGGCAGAGTACATTCAGGAGAACTTGGCTAAGGGATTTATCAGACCCTCACACTCCGCAGTTGGGTCGGGGTTCTTCTTCGTGGGTAAAAAGGACGGTTCGTTGCGACCCTGCATCGACTTCAGGGAATTGAACCGTATTACGATTAAAAACTCGTACCCACTGCCTCTCATTTCGGTTTTGTTTGACCAGCTTCGTACTGCCACCATTTTTTCTAAGATTGACCTACGCGGTGCTTACAATCTAATCCGAATAAGAGAGGGGGATGAATGGAAGACTGCCTTTAATACCCACTCAGGGCATTATGAATATTTGGTGATGCCTTTTGGGCTCTCTAATGCCCCGGCAGTCTTCCAGGAATTCATAAACGATTTGCTCAGGGAATATTTGGATAGATTCTTAGTTGTTTATCTAGATGACATCCTAATCTTCTCTCATTCCCTGGAGGAACATCGGAAGCATGTACGCTTAGTCCTCCAGAAACTCAGAGACCACCAGCTAGGGGCGAAGCTGGAGAAGTGCGAGTTTGAAGTCCAGCAAATCGCATTTCTAGGGTATATTATCTCCTCAGAAGGTTTCCAAATGGAGGGTTCTAAGGTACAGGCTGTCCTGGATTGGGTGCAGCCCACTAGTTTGAAGGCGCTTCAGCGTTTTCTGGGCTTTGCAAATTTTTATAGACGGTTTATCGCTGGATTTTCGTCTATAGTGGCCCCCTTGGTGGCACTCACTAAGAAAGGGGCGGATGTTGCTCACTGGTCTTGTGAGGCCAAAGCGGCCTATGCCCGTCTTAAAAGGGCATTTGTCTCGGCCAAGGTGCTGCGACACCCAGATCCAGAGCGTCCTTTTGTGGTAGAAGTGGATGCCTCTGAGATAGGTATTGGGGCAGTGCTCTCTCAGATGGGGGTGTCTGATAATCGCCTTCATCCCTGTGCTTACTTTTCCCGTAAATTTTCGTCTGCCGAGATGAATTATGATGCGGGTAACCGGGAATTGTTGGCTATAAAGGATGCACTCGGGGAGTGGAGACACTGGCTTGAGGGGGCTAAGTTTGTGGTCTCAATTCTCACCGACCATAAGAATCTGGCATATTTAGAGTCAGCGTAGCGGCTCAATGCCAGGCAGGCACGATGGGCTTTGTTTTTTGCTCGCTTTAATTTTTTGATAACATATCGCCCTGGGTCAAAAAACATCAAGGCTAATGCGCTCTCGCGGAGTTTTGCTCCAGTTCAAGAGACCACCGAGGAGCCATTGCCCATTGTGTCCCCATCATGTATTAAAGTGGGCATTACCCAGGACCTCTTGTCATTAGTCCTTAGAGCACAGGAGCAGGCTCCTCCAGACCTTCCGGTAGGTCTCTTATTTGTGCCTCCTAGGTTAAGACAGCGAGTGTTCCTGGAATTCCATGCCAAGAGGTCGGCAGGGCATCCGGGTATTGCCAGAACTCGGGAGTTGCTGTCTAGGGCGGTGTGGTGGCCCTCGGTGGCTAGGGATGTGGATCAGTGGGTTCGGGCATGTGACGTTTGTGCCCGAAATAAAACTCCTGTCGGCCCATTACATCCACTCTCTATTCCGTCTAAGCCATGGACCCACATTTCCATGGATTTTGTGGTGGACTTGCCCAAATCCTCGGGATGACAGCCATTTGGGTTGTCGTTGACAGGTTTTCGAAGATGGCGCATTTCGTTCCACTGGTTGGGTTGCCATCGGCCAGACGCCTGTCTGAGTTATTTATGCAGCATGTTGTGCGCCTCCACGGGTTGCCACTTGATGTGGCCTCTGACCGTGGATCCCAGTTTGTGGCCAAATTCTGGAGGGCAACAATAAACAAGAATAAGCGCTAGGAAAACTGGATAAGAAATTTCTCACAATTTTAATAATGTAATATTAAATAATTACTGTTGCAACAGATGATTTAAAGAGTATCATAAAATTAGGGCATAACATAGCACTGCAAAGATTTAAAAAGTCCCATATCTTTTATATGGTATGTATATTGTTAGCCAGTACTTGAATGAGACAGTTCATCCCCAAAGATTTTATGCCACAGTCCAGGAACAGTTATAGCGAATGGAAAAGTATGAAACTGCAGTTGGAAAGACCTTATGTAGCTAGGTTCAAGAGGCTGCTTGATCCAATTAGTTGCTCAGGTCCAATGGTGGTTATTAGTGTAAATCCTAATTTAAATAATTTATAATTTATATTGATGTCATTTTCGAACTATCATGCAGCCTCTCTACAGGGTATAATAGTTATTTGGTTACTGTAAACAGTGAGACTAGTCCCTAATATATCATTGGTCCAGTCTGTCACGTGATATTCAAATGCCCTTGATGGCAGAGACTACGTGTGATAAACAACGTGACGCTGGTTGTCCGGTCACGTGACCGGAACAGATCTCTTCGTGCGGCCCGTCGCCTGGCAACAGGACGCCGGACTTACCGGAGGCTTGGCCTGGTTCCGGTCACATGTCCTGACACTAACCAATAGACATGAGTTTGCGTTCCACATACAGGAAACCAGAACAAATTTGCGTTCCATACATAGGAAATGGTTCCGCGATCACGTGATCGGGAACCGATCTTTACAATTATTGAATTTATTTAAATTAGGCTTTACACTAATAAAAACCCTACGAATTATTGATATCTTAGTCCCAGTGTCGGTCACTATCTATGGAAACTGGATGGAATTTCATTTTTAACATTATTTAAATGTTTTTAATCTGCCACACCTGTTCTGTAAGGGCTATTAGCACTGCTATATAAAGGGCACTCAGTCACTGCAATATAATCACCTTGATAAAGCTGTGTAAAACAGCGAAACGTGTCGGTGGAAGCTGTACTCTGATTCCTCATCCCCATACAAACGCCTGGAAGTCGGATATAGGAACTTTTCACATCAGCGATTTGGACATCTGCACCATTGGACCTGAGCAACTAATTGGATCAAGCAGCCTCTTGAACCTAGCTACGTAAGGTCTTTCCAACTGCAATTTCATACTTTTCCATTCGCTATAACTGTTCCTGGACTGTGGCATAAAATCTTTGGGGATGAACTGTCTCATTCAAGTACTGGCTAACAATATACATACCATATAAAAGATATGGGACTTTTTAAATCTTTGCAGTGCTATGTTATGCCCTAATTTTATGATACTCTTTAAATCATCTGTTGCAACAGTAATTATTTAATATTACATTATAAAAATTGTGAGAAATTTCTTATCCAGTTTTCCTAGCGCTTATTCTTGTTTATTGTTGTTTTAGTTATAGGGTCTAACTAACCCCGATGTACAAGCTGCTTTGAGAAAAGCAACTCATTACGAGCGCCAAAGATCTTACTTGTTAATTCCATTTTTTCACACAAATTCTGGAGGGCATTTTGTTCTGATCTCCAGATTTCTGTGAGCTTGTCGTCAGGCTACCATCCACAGTCTAATGGGCAGACTGAGATGGTGAACCAGTCCTTGAAGCAGTTCCTCAGGTGTTATGTCTCCAAGTGTCATACTGACTGGGTTGCTCATCTGTCCATGGCGGAGTTTGCCTATAACAACGCGGCTCACTCTGCTACAGGGATCTCTCCCTTCCTTTGTGTGTATGGGCATCATCCTAAGGCCAATTCTTTTGACCCCCTGGATTCCACGCCTGGTGGTTCCTCTGTTGTTTCGGTCCTTAGGGGTATTTGGAGGAAAGTGAAGAAAGCCCTTGTGTCTGTGTCATTAGTGACCAAAAGGGTTTTTGATAAGCGGAGAAGACTCTGCAGCTTCAAATTAGGAGACTTCGTCTGGTTGTCCACCAAGAATTTGAAGTTGAGACAGCCATCTCATAAGTTAGGCCCCCGGTTCATCGGCCCTTATAAGATCACCAGGGTTATCAATCCGGTGGCATTTTAGTTAGATCTGCCCCGTTCATTGGGTATCAATAAAACATTTCATTGTTCCCTTTTAAAACTGGCGGTTAGTAATCCTTCTTCCAGTGGAAGACCTTCTCCTCTTCTGATACGGGGTCAGAGGGAGTTTGTGGTTGAAAGGGTTCTAGACTCCAAGATGGTTCGGGGTCGGCAGTCATTTTTGGTGCACTGGAAGGGGTATGGCCGGGAGGAGCGGTCGTGGGTGCGCAGTTGTGATCTTCATGCCCCCAGACTGATACGCTCTTTCTTCTCGCAGTTCCCCGATAAACCCGGTGGTAGGGGTTCTTTGACCCCTCGTCAGAGGGGGGGTACTGTTAGGATCTCCTGCTCTGTGCTGCCACGTCGCCATGGCAACCGGGAGGCAAGTGTTAGCGAAGTAACCTGAGCGCAGCTGATACTCTGGTCTGGGTTTTTACTGTGTAGTGGTTACAGGCTCTGTGCACGGCAGGGAATCCGGCGCTGGTTTTGTGCTCACAGTCTGTGAGGTCTGAGTGGGGCGTGGACAGCACCTGCTATATAAACCATCCCCTCAGGCTAGGCAAATGCTGCTGAATCTTTGTTTGTTAGTCAGTTCCAGAGAGTTGGCTAGTACTGTGTGACATTGTATTTACTTGTTGCTTACTGCGAATAGGCCTTGGGATTCGGTACTTCATTCTGCCAATCCGGACCTAGCAGTAAGACTGGAGTCAGTTGTTTGACCTGCTGGGGTTCTTTTGCTATTCTGTGAACCCAGCAGGTTTGCGGCTGTACTCTCAGACCTGCTTGCTTAATCCTCCCTCACTGTGCAGGGCGTCCAGGTGTCAGTTTAGTGGCAGTAAGCTGAACCTGTGCCCTGCAAGTGGGGGTTAGGATTGTGGATACTCTCCTTGTGTCTATATTTCTATCTCTGACCAAGGAGTTTATTCCCACACTCGTTGGTAACCCTTTGGGGTTTTTTCTGTTGCTCTTAGCAACATCATTTCAGGTGCTCCACATGTTAAATCACTACACCTCGCTTCATTGTCCGCTCTATTCCATCTGAGCATTCCTGACACTAGGGAGACACCCAATTCCTGAGCCTTTGGGCTTCTCCGTTCACTTTGTGTTTATTAGTTATTCCATCACCTCCTGTGTATGTTATGTTATACTGTCTGAGAGTTCGTTTGCTTCGCTTCCCTCTCTGTTCATACACCGGTATACTCCTGTTAGCACTGGTGTGCGTAACATCATCCTGCTGCAAAGCGGATAACTGAGGCCTTGGCAGCCTGGGCGGTGAGAAACATGGTTCCGGTATCCATCGTTACTTCAGAGCCAACTATAGACTTGATTGAGGTACTGTGTCCCCGGTACCAAATACCATCTAGGTTCCATTTCTCTAGGCAGGCGATACCGAAAATGTACACAGACCTAAGAAAAAGAGTCACCAGTGTCCTAAAAAATGCAGTTGTACCCAATGTCCACTTAACCACGGACATGTGGACAAGTGGAGCAGGGCAGACTCAGGACTACATGACTGTGACAGCCCACTGGGTAGATGTATTGCCTCCCGCTGCAAGAACAGCAGTGGCGGCACCAGTAGCAGCATCTCGCAAACGCCAACTCGTTCCTAGGCAGGCTACGCTTTGTATCACCGCTTTCCAGAATACGCACACAGCTGAAAACCTCTTACGGCAACTGAGGAAGATCATCGCAGAATGGCTTACCCCAATTGGACTCTCCTGGGGATTTGTGGCATCAGACAACGCCAGCAATATTGTGCGTGCATTACATCTGGGCAAATTCCAGCACGTCCCATGTTTTGCACATACCTTGAATTTGGTGGTGAAGAATTATTTAAAAAACGACAGGGGCGTGCAAGAGATGCTGTCGGTGGCCAGAAGAATTGCGGGCCACTTTCGGCGTACAGGCACCGCGTACAGAAGACTGGAGCACCACCAAAAACACCTGAACCTGCCCTGCCATCATCTGAAGCAAGAGGTGGTAACGAGGTGGAATTCAACCCTCTATATGCTTCAGAGGATGGAGCAGCAGCAAAAGGCCATTCAAGCCTATACATCTGGCCACGATATAGGCAAAGGAGGTGGAATGCACCTGACGTAAGCGCAGTGGAGAATGATTTCAATGTTGTGCAAGGTTCTGCAACCTTTTGAACTTGCCACACGTGAAGTCAGTTCAGACACTGCCAGCCTGAGTCAGGTCATTCCCCTCATCAGGCTTTTGCAGAAGAAGCTGGAGACATTGAAGGAGGAGCTAAAACAGAGCGATTCCGCCAGGCATGTGGGACTTGTGGATGGAGCCCTTCATTCGCTTAACCAGGATTCACGGGTGGTCAATCTGTTGAAATCAGAGCACTACATTTTGGCCACCGTGCTCGATCCTAGATTTAAAACCTACGTTGTATCTCTCTTTCTGGCAGACACAAGTCTGCAGAGGTTCAAAGACCTGCTGGTGAGAAAATTGTCAAGTCAAGCGGAACGTGACCCGTCAACATCTCCTCCTTCACATTCTCCCGCAACTGGATGTGCGAGGAAAAGGCTACGAATTCCGAGCCCACCCGCTGGCGGTGATGCAGGGCAGTCTGGAGCGAGTGCTGACATCTGGTCCGGACTGAAGGACCTGCCAACGATTACTGACATGTCGTCTACTGTCACTGCATATGATTCTCTCACCATTGAAAGAATGGTGGAGGATTATATGAGTGACCGCATCCAAGTAGGCACGTCAGACAGTCCGTACGTATACTGGCAGGAAAAGAGGCAATTTGGAGGCCCTTGCAGAAACTGGCTTTATTCTACCTAAGTTGCCCTCCCTCCAGTGTGTACTCCGAAAGAGTGTTTAGTGCCGCCGCTCACCTCTTCAGCAATCGGCGTACGAGGTTACTTCCAGAAAATGTGGAGAAGATGATGTTCATTAAAATGAATTATAATCAATTCCTCCGTGGAGACATTCACCAGCAGCAATTGCCTCCAGAAAGTGTACGGGGACCTGAGATGGTGGATTCCAGTGGGGACGAATGAATAATCTGTGAGGAGGGGGATGTACACAGTGAAAGGGGTGATGAATCGGACGATGATGATGAGGTGGACATCTTGCCTCTGTAGAGCCAGTTTGTGCAAGGAGAGATTGATTGCTTCTTTTTTGGTGGGGGCCCAAACCAACCAGTCATTTCAGTCACAGTCGTGTGGCAGACCCTGTCGCTGAAATGATGGGTTTGTTAAAGTGTGCATGTCCTGTTTTTACAACATAAGGGTGGGTGGGAGGGCCCAAGGACAATTCCATCTTGCACCTCTTTTTTCTTTCATTTTTCTTTGCGTCATGTGCTGTTTGGGGAGCATTTTTTTGAAGGGCCATCCTGCGTGACACTGCAGTGCCACTCCTAGATGGGCCAGGTGTTTGTGTCGGCCACTTGGGTCGCTTATCTTAGTCACACAGCTACCTCATTGCGCCTCTTTTTTTCTTTGCGTCATGTGCTGTTTGGGGAGTATTTTTTTGAAGGGCCATCCTGCGTGACACTGCAGTGCCACTCCTAGATGGGCCAGGTGTTTGTGTCGGCCACTTGGGTCGCTTATCTTAGTCACACAGCTACCTCATTGCGCCTCTTTTTTTCTTTGCGTCATGTGCTGTTTGGGGAGTATTTTTTTCAAGTGCCATCCTGTCTGACACTGCAGTGCCACTCCTAGATGGGCCAGGTGTTTGTGTCGGCCACTTGGGTCGCTTATCTTAGTCACACAGCTACCTCATTGCGCCTCTTTTTTTCTTTGCGTCATGTGCTGTTTGGGGAGTATTTTTTTCAAGTGCCATCCTGTCTGACACTGCTGTGCCACTCCTAGATGGGCCAGGTGATTGTGTCGGCCACTTGGGTCGCTTAGCTTAGTCACACAGCTACCTCGGTGCAAATTTTAGGACTAAAAATAATATTGTGAGGTGTGAGGTGTTCAGAATAGACTGAAAATGAGTGGAAATTATGGTTATTGAGGTTAATAATACTTTGGGATCAAAATGACCCCCAAATTCTATGATTTAAGCTGTTTTTTAGGGTTTTTTGAAAAAAACACCCGAATCCAAAACACACCCGAATCCGACAAAAATTTTTCGGTGAGGTTTTGCCAAAACGCGTCCGAATCCAAAACACGGCCGCAGAACCGAACCCAAAACCAAAACACAAAACCCGAAAAATGTCCGGTGCACATCACTACTATAAACCCCTGACTAAATGCACTCTTTCTTACTAACACTGACTAAAAAGGCAGGTAGAATACTTAAGTGTCATGTAAAGGCACAGCGCTGACAACCAGGCGGCTTTACATAGGAGGATTTGCCCAAGCAGTCCCAGGAACAGTGACCTGAGGAGTAATGGCGCTGCAGACACTGACAGGGAGTGAGGAAAAGACAGATATGCAGCTCCAGGGCGGGGACACTTGCTGGAAATGGTGCCCTGGGGCTGGGGGAGGGGCTTCAGGTCTAAGCCTTATCCCCCTTGCTGGCAAAACCACCGGGTACTGTGGGCGATATTAAAATCGGTATTAAGAGAAAGCCTGACCTGTGCCCATGCCCTGGGGATCTAGTGGGATCGCCTGTATCCACAGTGTCCACCACCAGCGCGCGTGGCCTGCCTCCCACTGACCGTGCCGGATCGCGATAAAGACTGGGTCCCGCAAGCGGGACCCGCTTACCACCTCCCGAAGCGCGGCCACGCGATCCGGGAGAGCCCCAGCCGTGTGTGTCTAACATGAAGAAAACCGGAGCCTCCGCTGTAGGTACCTGGCAACCAGGGCTCGGGAGTGTACAGCGCCGCTGGGGAGAGCTGGAGCTGCAGCAGTGAATGTCACAGGACATTTACCACCACTGCTGCCCTTGAAGTCTTCACTTTTTACCTTATAAAAAGCTTTTCTCAGGGCTGCTTGGAGCAGCCCCTCTGTTTAGTGCCTGTTTACTGCAGCACCAACTGACAAACTGAGCTCCTGTGCTGGGAGGCAGGGTGATATAGGCGCTGTGCATTCTGGGAACAGTCAAAGCTTTGAGCCTGTTGGTTCCTCGGATCAAGATCCTACTCTACACCCCATTGTCCAGACTTGTGGAGCCCAGTGTACCCAACAGCAGAACGACCCTTAATACGGGATGAGAAGGATTGAAAGAATACTTTTCATGACCTAGAAGCTTGTTTTTTTTTTTCTCTCTCTCTCTCTCTTTTGCAGTACTAGAAAATTCTCCGTCTGGATAAGATCACTAGTAAACACTAATTTGGCAAATGGGAGGAACGAAAGAAGTGCAACATTACCCTTTGACAAAACCTGCTGAAGTTACGATTGGGCCTCTATGATGCTAAACCCTTTTCTTTTTTTTTTCCTAGCAGCAGTGGCCCCTGACTAACTTAATTGACAGAGATTTTGTTAAATGTGAAATACATATATTGTACTCCCGCTCAGGAAGTACAAGGTATGCTAGATACCCTCAAAGACTAATGTTGCATTCCACTGTTCTAGATTCATGTCCATCACAGGTAGAGGAAATTATCTCACAGATACCGGGTTCCCTTTGAACTTAGGATGGACAGGACACTGGATTGATGGCTGAGGTAGTCCCAGTAGTGACACAGCATGCACAAGCTTCAAAGGGGGGTAGACCAAGTAGTTAATTCCCCGTAGTGCCCAATCCAGTTGTCATTTTAATAAAATCCCCTCCACCTCTACAAACTTATCTGTCACCAACCTCTATTCTGTTTCTTCACAGTTTTCCTCTTCATCCTTTGCGTTCACACAGGGTGGTACAATACATGGACCTGACTCTCCCAAGATTTCGAGTGACAGCCTGAGTATTGTCTCCCAAGCCCTGCATGACTGTTTACAGTCCTTTCAGCCTGAGAATGGGTTGGTGCTGATACAATATGTTGATGACTTGTTGTTGTGCGCTGATTCATTTGAGTCGTCCCTGGCAGATACAAAACAGTTTCTGTTTCATCTCTTCCAAACAGGACATTAGGTATCAAGGGATAAACTACAGTTGTGTAGGACAAGGGTCAAATACCTGGGACGTAGTACTGGTACATGATTTGACAGTTCATACACCACATGCCGTATTGGTCCTTCAAAGTTCTGCCCGAAGCTGATATGTCTCATCAGCACGATGGCACCAGTATATTACTGCAGTGTGCCTTGTCATGCACAAAGGGTGGAGGAAGGATGAGAATACTGGTGAAGGGAAATTTTGTATAGATACTGATATGCATGATGGTATGGAATATATGAATCAGACCTTTGCTACGAGACCAGGCATAAGTGACAGCCCGTTGGTGAACGCAGACCTGATATTTTCTTCTTCTTTTTCTCCTCTAGAGATGTTTTTTTTCTTCTTTTTTTTTGAGAGATGCTCGTGATACTCTACATTGCAAACACACAAGAGTTACATTAAGATGCAAATTTGTGTTCCCTACAGGAAAAGGAGGTCTGGAAGTCAAAGGGGTATGGTTAGGAGTCCTCAGGACTCTGGAGAGATGGACAAGGTAAGCCAGTGGCCCCCAGGACGTATCTCCCAAGCCTAGCTGAGGCGGCATATGGTCTGACTCACCTAAGGTAAGCAAGGTATGTGCAAATTGGTAAGAGCTTACTGGCGTGTACCAGGGTTCTCTTCTCAGGCAAGCAGGAAAGCAATGACCTGTCTTACTTGCATGAGGAAGAACATTTGGTAAGGTAGTACTAACAGAGCCATCCCATATCCCTCCTGCAGACGGACCTTTACAGGTAATACAAATCAACTTCGTACAGTTAACACCCTTTAGGAATTATTGTCATGTACTGGTGTGCACTGATGTTTTTCTCAAACTGGGTAGAGGCATTTCCTGCTGCCACGGATACTGCTGTGTTTACTGCAAAGAAAATTGTGCATAAATTTGTGTGTACATATAGTACCCCTAGGAGTAGGAGCAAAGTGATAGCTTGAAACTGGACTATTGTGGTCATAGACACTACCTCTAGTATTATGTAGCATCGGAACCACTCCCAGAACTTCACTTAACGAATCACCCTCTTCGAAATTTTTGTTTTGGTTTTGTTTTTTGGAAGACAACCTCATGTCATGATTGACCCATGCAATGATCAGAAATATACCAATAAGGTGACAGTACAGTACCTTATCGAGATGAGCCAGCATTTGAAAACTTGACAAAAGAACTTGAAACTGTTGATTCCTGGTATTGCCAAATACTAACTCTCATGATTGTGAACCAAGAGACTGTGTGATTGTTCTTACGCTCAGGTTGCCTAATAGACAGGTGGGAAGGACCATACCAAGTTTTGTTGACCGCACGATTCCCATCGCAGGAAAGTCGGTAGTCCGGAAGGAACTCGTAAATGGAGTGAGTTCGCAGAAGTATCACCAGAGAGTCTGTTCCGTGAAGACTGAGAGGCGGCACTGTTGGACACTACCTGAGCGTGCTAAAGGATTACAGAAAGACCAGTCGTTGCAATTGATTTGCTATGGACAAGATTTGTTTTGTTCTATTTTTTTCTTTTTTCCCACTGACAAACATTTTTTTTTCCAGGACATTCTATTTTTGTGAGGTTTTTCATGAGGAGTCGAGTGTGGGACTGGAACTGGTTCTGGAGGAAGGAGTGATGTCTTTATAGGATCCCAGGATCAGCCTATCACTTTGTTAAAGCCAGAGAAAATCAAAGGTCTTGTAGTTACGGAGTTCGGAGGTAACGTGATAGGCTATTGTCTGAGGAATACTGTATTTTGTAGTTATTGTGACCCCATAATTGAAGATGAGTGCATCCAGAGATGTCAGTCTAGCAATAAGGCAGCATTTGACAGACATCCATTGAGTGATTACCACTCACTAGTGGGTAAGGTCTTAAACCAAACGGAATGTTGGATGTGCTAACAGGTACCTCTAAGACGAAATGATGCAGGATTAGTGCCATATTTATTTTTAGAGTTAACTGAGGTACTTGAATTACACGGAAGGGGAGGGGACCGGTGGACAAGGAATATAATATAACTAAACCCCCAAGTCATAAGATCCACCAGTACCAGAAATAAATCCCTGGTATGTTTAAATCTCACCAATTTCAGGAAATCAGGAAATTGGGAGGTAATCAGGAACAATCAGACAATGGCTATTCACACATAGCAGATAAAGAGCTCATTAATATATGTGGAAGAAAGGTTTATGAGTGGCTCTCCCCGAACTCCGAAGGTTTATGTTAACTAGGAAGGACACTACTAATAACCCTTGATCAATGATGAAATAGAACTAGCATACGTTCCAGAAATGGAAACAATGTTCAGAAAATGATGGGAATATATACCATGAAAATTTGATATGTCTCTTTCACGATTTGTTTGTGCTTTCTCCCTCTACCCAGCAGAACCTCTATCGAAATCCGAACATCAGTGTACAAAGATTTAGGTACATGTATGTGTGAAACATTCGTTCAAATCAGACATCATAGGCCATAGCACTGTCCCAGCATACTCTATAGGTTGAATGTTCTCCAACACCCAAGTAGTGGTCCCGTGACCGCTGAGTGCTTATAGAGCAGGCATTCCCAACCACGGTCCTCAAGGCACACTAACAGTGCAGGTTTTAGTGATATCCAGGCTTCAGCACAGGTGACTTAATTAGTAGCTCAGTTATTTTGATTTAACCACCTGTGCTGCAGCCTGGATATCACTAAAACCTGTACTGTTGGTGTGCCTTGAGGACCGTGGTTGGGAATGCCTGTTATAGAGGATGTCTCGTCCTCCTCCCAGTCTTCCCCAAATATAGCCAAATGTCTGATTTGAGAAATGAATACATACGTGTGTCTAGGTCACCGCTTATTGTTTGAAATATTTTTCTTATGTTAATAATTTATGGCAGTTATTGTTTACTGCCAAAGGGTGGCCTGTCAAAGTAAAAAATATTACATAGAGAGAACATCCAAACTCCACACATTATGAGTTGCTATGCTTGCGAAAATGCACAGCCTGCACAGCAATATATGGTAACATACGCATTTACACAGACATGCCACTAAGATATATTCAACACATATTTCATACAGCACATAAATTAAGCATGTCAAGCATCAGACATCATAAGGTTTTAAATTATATAATGGAGTATAATGTCATGTATGTGTATTGTAGGAGCGGAGCAAGATAAACATGTCATGCATGGTGTCAAAATGATCAGGAGAATGTGTGTGTCAATTTGATGCCTATGGTTAAGTTGTAGCTCATTGCAACAATTAGTTATGATTGAATGTATGAATATGAAGTCACAATTCAACTGAGAACAAAAAAAAGCATGCTTGCAGAAAGGAACCAGTGGCTATCTCCTGTAATTACACCATCAAGGCCGGACGTTGCTTGCATATGAACTGACCAACGACTCATCATGAATGAGAAAGTTCCCTCCCCTGGACCAATAACAGAAGACCTATACTCCCCCAACATACTCAGTGTATAGCTGATCCCACACAGAAGAGTTTCCTGTCTTTTGCTAGGTGCTGATTGAGATGGGTTTTGCCGATACTCTGCTGCTGTGAGCATGGAGGGAGAGCTAAAGATGGAGGAGAGGGAGCGTAGTGAGCATTGAGGGAGATGGTAATTGTATGCTGGCCCTGGCTGTAATGGATTAGATTGTAATAACTGCTTCCTGTGTAAATTGTAACCATGTAGCTATATATACTGTACATGTGATATATTGTATACATATCCTTTTAATACCAAATATATACATCAATGAGCTTTGGAACTCAGTAATGGGTGCGTGTATTGTTTTTCTCTTACAGCGTACATTTATCGTATATGGTAATAAGATGCGCCTGGCGAAATGCAGCATATATTAAATGCTGGCATTTTACATATTTGTTAGAAAGTAATTTGACTCTAACACTTTTATTCCAGAATAAAAAATAAACAAAAATAATTGTAAATTCTCTTTTTAAGCAAGTTTATCTTTTAACCACCTAACTGATAATTTTTCCCTTCAAAACCGTTCATAACATTGTTTTTCTTATTTTATTTTTATTTTATACAGTATAGTTTAAAAAGTATTTTTTTTAAATATTTAATAATAAGATTTTACTTACCGATAAATCTATTTCTCGTAGTCCGTAGTGGATGCTGGGGACTCCGTCAGGACCATGGGGATTAGCGGCTCCGCAGGAGACAGGGCACAAAACTAAAGCTTTAGGATCAGGTGGTGTGTACTGGCTCCTCCCCCCATGACCCTCCTCCAAGCCTCAGTTAGGATACTGTGCCCGGACGAGCGTACACAATAAGGAAGGATATTGAATCCCGGGTAAGACTCATACCAGCCACACCAATCACACCGTATAACTTGTGATCTAAACCCAGTTAACAGTATGACAAACGTAGGAGCCTCTGAACAGACGGCTCACAACAATAACAACCCGATTTTTTTGTAACAATAACTATGTACAAGTATTGCAGACAATCCGCACTTGGGATGGGCGCCCAGCATCCACTACGGACTACGAGAAATAGATTTATCGGTAAGTAAAATCTTATTTTCTCTGACGTCCTAAGTGGATGCTGGGGACTCCGTCAGGACCAAGGGGATTAAACCAAAGCTCCCAAACGGGCGGGAGAGTGCGGATGACTCTGCAGCACCGAGTGAGAGAACTCCAGGTCCTCCTCAGCCAGGGTGTGCCCCTGACCAAGTAGCAGCTCGGCAAAGTTGTAAAGCCGAGACCCCTCGGGCAGTCGCCCAAGATGAGCCCACCTTCCTTGTGGAATGGGCATTTATATATTTTGGCTGTGGCAGTCCTGCCACAGAATGTGCAAGCTGAATTGTACTACACATTCAACTAGCAATCGTCTGCTTAGAAGCAAGAGCACCCAGTTTTTTGGGTGCATACAGGATAACAGCAAGTCAGTTTTCCTGACTCCAGCCGTCCTGGAATCTATATTTTCAGGGCCCTGACAACATCTAGCAACTTGGAGTCCTCCAAGTCTCTAGTAGCCGCAGGTACCACAATAAGCTGGTTCAGATGAAACGCTGACACCACCTTAGGGAGAAACTGGGGACGAGTCCGCAGCTCTGCCCTGTCCGAATGGACAATCAGATATGGGCTTTTGTGAGACAAAGCCGCCAATTCTGACACTCGCCTGGCCGAGGCCAGGGCCAACATCATGGTCACTTTCCATGTGAGATATTTCAAATCCACAGATTTGAGCGGTTTAAACCAACGTGATTTGAGGAATCCCAGGACTACGTTGAGATCCCACAGTGCCACTGGAGGCACAAAAGGGGGTTGTATATGCAGTACTCCCTTGTCAAATTTCTGGACTTCAGGAACTGAAGCCAATTCTTTCTGGAAGAAAATCGACAGGGCCGAAATTTGAACCTTAATGGACCCCAATTTGAGGCCCATAGACACTCCTGTTTGCAGGAAAGGCAGGAATCGACCGAGTTGAATTTTCTTCGTGGGGCCTTCCTGGCCTCACACCACGCAACATATTTTCGCCACATGTGGTGATAATGTTGTGCGGTCACCTCCTTCCTGGCTTTGACCAGGGTAGGAATGACCTCTTCCGGAATGCCTTTTTTTCCTTAGGATCCGGCGTTCAACCGCCATGCCGTCAAACGCACCCGCGGTAAGTCTTGGAACAGACATGGTACTTGCTGAAGCAAGTCCCTTCTTATCGGCAGAGGCCCTGAGTCCTCTGTGAGCATCTCATGAAGTTCCGGGTACCAAGTCCTTCTTGGCCCATCCGGAGCCACGAGTATAGTTCTTACTCCTCTACGTCTTATAATTCTCAGTACCTTTGGTATGAGAAGCAGAGGAGGGAACACATACACCGACTGGTACACCCATGGTGTTACCAGAACGTCCACAGCTATTTCCTGAGGGTCTCTTGACCTTGCGCAATACCTGTCCAGTTTTTTGTTCAGGCGGGACGCCATCATGTCCACCTTTGGTCTTTCCCAACGGTGCACAATCATGTGGAAACAACTTCTCGATGAAGTCCCCACTCTCCCGGGTGGAGGTCGTGCTGAGGAAGTCTGCTTCCCAGTTGTCCACTCCCGGAATGAAAACTGCTGGCAGTGCTATCACATGATTTTCCGCCCAGCGAAGAATCCTTGCAGTTTCTGCCATTGTCCTCCTGCTTCTTGTGCCGCCCTGTCTGTTTACGTGGGCGACTGCCGTGATGTTGTCCCACTGGATCAATACCGGCTGACCTTGAAGCAGAGGTCTTGCTAAGCTTAGAGCATTGTAAATTGCTCTTAGCTCCAGTATATTTATGCGGAGAGAAGTCCCCAGACTTGATCACACTCCCTGGAAATTTTTTCCCTGTGTGACTGCTCCCCAGCCTTTCAAGCTGGAATCCGTGGTCACCAGGACCCAGTCCTGAATGCATAACTGTGGCACTTTAGTAGATGAGCACTCTGCAGCCACCACAGAAGAGACACCCTTGTCCTTGGAGACAGGGTTATCCGCTGATGCATCTGAAGATGTGATCCGGACCATTTGTCCAGCAGATCCCACTGAAAAGTTCTTGCGTGAAATCTGCCGAATGGAATCGCTTCGTAAGAAGCCACCATTTTTCCCAGGACCCTTGTGCAATGATGCACTGACACTTTTCCTGGTTTTTGGAGGTTCCTGACTAGCTCGGATAACTCCCTGGCTTTCTCCTCCGGGAGAAACACCTTTTTCTGGACTGTGTCCAGAATCATCCCTAGGGACAGCAGACGTGTCGTCGGAGACAGCTGCGATTTTGGAATATTTAGAATCCACCAGTGCTGTTGTAGAACTACTTGAGATAGTGCTACTCAGACCTCCAACTGTTCTCTGGACCTTGCCCTTATCAGGAGATCGTCCAAGTAAGGGATAATTAAGACGCCTTTTCTTTGAAGAAGAATCATCATTTCGGCCATTACCTTGGTAAAGACCCGGGGTGCCGTGGACAATCCAAACGGCAGCGTCTGAAACTGATAGTGACAGTTTTGTACCACGAACCTGAGGTACCCTTTGTGAGAAGGGCAAATTTGGACATGGAGGTAAGCATCCTTGATGTCCAGGGACACCATATAGTCCCCTTCTTCCTGGTTCGCTATCACTGCTCTGAGTGACTCCATTTAGAATAGGTCTCACCGAGCCGTTTGGCTTCAGTACCACAATATAGTGTGGAATAATACCCCTTTACTTGTTGTAGGAGGGGTACTTTGATTATCACCTGCTGGGAATACAGCTTGTGAATTGTTTCCAATACTGCCTCCCTGTCGGAGGTAGACGTTGGTAAAGCAAACTTCAGGAACCTGCGAGGGGGAGACGTCTCGAATTTCCAATCTGTACCCCTGGGATACTACTTGTAGGATCCAGGGGTCCACTTGCGAGTGAGCCCACTGCGTGCTGAAACTCTTGAGACGACCCCCCACCGCACCTGTTTGTACGGCCCCAGCGTCATGTTGAGGACTTGGCAGAAGCGGTGGAAGGCTTCTGTTCCTGGGAATGGGCTGCCTGCTGCAGTCTTCTTCCCTTACCTCTATCCCTGGGCAGATATTATGGGGACGAAAGGACTGAGGCTGAAAAGACTATGTCTTTTTCTGCTGAGATGTGACTTGGGGTAAAAAAGGTGGATTTTCTAGCTGTTGCCGTGGCCACCAGGTCCGATGGACCGACCCCAAATAACTCCTCCCCTTTATACGGCAATACTTCCATGTGCCGTTTGGAATCTGCATCACCTGACCACTGTCGTGTCCATAAACATCGTCTGGCAGATATGGACATCGCACTTACTCTTGATGCCAGAGTTTCGCATATATAGAAATGCATCTTTTAAATGCTCTATAGTCAATAAAATACTGTCCCTGTCAAGGGTATCAATATTTCCAGTCAGGGAATCCGACCAAGCCACCCCAGCGCTGCCCATCCAGGCTGAGGCGATCGCTGGTCGCAGTATAACACCAGTATGTGTGTATATACTTTTTAGGATATTTTCCAACCTCCTATCAGTTGGCTCCTTGAGGGCGTCCATATCTGGAGACGGTAACGCCACTTGTTTTTATAAGCGTGTGAGCGCCTTATCCACCCTAAGGTGTGTTTCCCAACGCGCCATAACTTCTGGCGGGAAAGGGTATACCGCCAATAATTTTCTATCGGGGGAAACCCACGCATCATCACACATTTCATTTAATTTATCTGATTCAGGAAAAACCACATGTAGTTTTTTCACACTCCACATAATACCCTTTTTTGTGGTACTTGTAGTATCAGAAATATGTAACATCTCCTTCATTGCCCTTAACAAGTAACGTGTGGCCCTAAAGGAAAATACGTTTGTTTCTTCACCGTCGACACTGGAGTCAGTGTCCGTGTCTGTGTCTGTGTTGACCGACTTTTTAACACCCCTGACGGTGTTTTAGACGCCTGGACAGGTACTAATTGGTTTGCCGGCCGTCTCATGTCGTCAACCAACCTTGCAGCGTGTTGACATTATCACGTAATTCCTTAAATAAGCCATCCATTCCGGTGTCGACTCCCTAGAGAGTGACATCACCATTACCGGCAATTGCTCCGCCTCCTCACCAACATCGTCCTCATACATGTCGACACACAAGTACCGACACACAGCACACACACAGGGAATGCTCTGATAGAGGACAGGACCCCACTAGCCCATTGGGGAGACAGAGGGAGAGTTTGCCAGCACACACCAAAAACGCTATATTATAAAGGGACAACCTTTATATAAGTGTTTTTCCCTTATAGCATTTTAATATATATATACATATCGCCAAATAAGTGCCCCCCCTCTCTGTTTTAACCCTGTTTCTGTAGTGCAGTGCAGGGGAGAGCCTGGGAGCCTTCCCACCAGCCTTTCTGTGAGGGAAAATGGCGCTGTGTGCTGAGGAGAATAGGCCCCGCCCCCTTTTCGGCGGGCTTCTTCTCCCGTTTTTCTGAGACCTGGCAGGGGTTAAATACATCCATATAGCCTCCAGGGGCTATATGTGATGTATTTTTAGCCAGAATAAGGTATTATACATTGCTGCCCAGGGCGCCCCCAGCAACGCCCTGCACCCTCCGTGACCGTTGGTGTGAAGTGTGTGACAACAATGGCGCACAGCTGCAGTGCTGTGCGCTACCTTCATGAAGACTGAAAAGCCTTCTGCCGCCGGTTTCTGGACCTTCAATCTTCAGCATCTGCAAGGGGGGTCGGCGGCGCGGCTCCGGGACGAACCCCAGGGTGAGACCTGTGTTCCGACTCCCTCTGGAGCTAATGGTGTCCAGTAGCCTAAGAAGCCAATCCATCCTGCACGCAGGTGAGTTGAACTTCTCTCCCCTAAGTCCCTCGATGCAGTGAGCCTGTTGCCAGCAGGACTCACTGAAAATAAGAAACCTAAAAACTTTTTCTAAGCAGCTCCTTCAAGAGAGCCACCTAGATTGCACCCTGCTCGGACGGGCACAAAAACCTAACTGAGGCTTGGAGGAGGGTCATGGGGGGAGGAGCCAGTACACACCACCTGATCCTAAAGCTTTAGTTTTGTGCCCTGTCTCCTGCGGAGCCGCTAATCCCCATGGTCCTGACGGAGTCCCCAGCATCCACTTAGGACGTCAGAGAAATTATATTATTCACATTATTCTGCAGAACGGATCTCCTCGTCAAAAACTGTGGGACACAGTGGGGCAGCGCGGTCACATGTGGTCTGATCATGCCAGTTAAGTGGTTTAAAAAGTTTTTATTACTTATATTTTAGCAGAAAAAATACCCATGGACAAGGACACTTCATTTTGGCCATCCTTCATCTAGCTGTACAGAGAAAAAGAGTCTCTGGAAGGTGAAGATGAAGGAGTACTCTAACGAAGTTCTTAAGAATGCGGCCATACAGGAGTTGGTAGAGTTGAGCAAACCTCATTACAAGTGTGCAGATGACGATTGGGTATGCAAGAAAATCCAAAACATGATAAACAGAATTCCTGAAAGAGTATAAGAAAGTGAGGGCATCTATGTCAGCAGGAGCGGGGACAGCCACATCCCCACCCTATGGTACTATGATATGATGTTATTTACATTGGATCAGGATTCACAACACCTGTCCATCAACATGCTTGACCCAAGGCTAGGAGAAGAGAAGAAGATGTTGGAGAGAGTTCCAGCATAGATTGGTAAGGGAAAACATAGTGCACACACACCATGCTCAATGTCCAACTATACATACAAATTGACATATATAGTGTGGCAGATGCTCAATTAGCTTAGTGATATCATTCAGGTGCTTGAAAGGGAGGGGTATTTCTAAGCAAGAAAAAAAGGCATTTGGTTTCCTCCATCACCCTGAATGATAACAGTAACCAGATTTAAATCCCACACAATATTAAAATTCAGAGATCTCGGTTACATATATTTGCGCAAATGTATGAATAAGCCCCAAAGCCGCATCGAGGTGTCTCTGTATATTTGGGGTTTCTAGCGCTATATCTAGGTGCAAGGTGTGGCACCCTAAAACACCAGCATAATCCAGAAAGCCCAGGGCAGCATACCAGTGAAAAAACTATAGTGTTAATAAATTAGTTTTAAGAAGCCGAAGCTATAAAGAAGGTGATACAAAAATGATGTTATTTACATTGGATCAGGATTCACAGCACCTGTCCATCAACATGCTTGACCTAAGGCTGGGAGAAGAGGAAGAAGATGTTGGAGAGAGTTCCAGCATAGATTGGTAAGGGAAAACACACACCATGCTCAATGTTCAACAGTACATCCAACTTGGTCACTAAATTTAAGTACTTAATGCAGTCTTCCTGCTATGGCAGTGGCACTGCCCTCATACCATTAAAATATGTCAGGTCTTCCCAGACTTGTTTGGCACGTGCAGAGGCGGTTGGTGCCATCCCTACTGACACAGAAGACCTCCTGTCCATTTTGGAGCACACAGCATACCATGATGACCCAGTCAATCTTATCCAAACACACAGATTGATGGCTGTGTCTATGATTGAAGATCCTAAACTCATTTTCCACAATTCGACCTGCACGTGACAGCCTGTAGTTGTAAATATGTTTCTTCTTGGTCAGCCCCCTTTGTGCATATGGCTTCTTAATGTGCTCATGTAGTGCGAAGGCCTCATCAATTAAAAACACAAAATTGAACCCGTGCTTGGTTTCCTTAGTGGATGGTAAATTAAGGGTTTTGGAGATGAGCTTCTCGTAGAAAGCTGTCTGCTCAAAAGACCCACGATCAGAAGAAGCTCGACCATTCTTGCTAACATCCACAAATATGAATTTGTAGTCTGCATTAACCAGAGGCAGAACTCTGGGAGGCAACGGAGTCATCTGCCGCCGGGCTCCTGCTCTGAAGGGGGGCACCTCTCCGCCCATTCTGTGACACCATTGAATTAAGTTAATTGATGGCTGCCGCTGTCTTTTCAGTGGCTGACTTCCTCACTGGTTCCTGCACCTTACAAATCACACCCTCTTTATTATACTGAATATACACATTTTACAAGTGTCACACCCAGGATTAGGAACCACAACCTATTACACTGGAAGCAGACACCTTACTGATGAAGCTGTTTGCTCCTGTATAGGAAATATGAGAATTTTAACTATATGAAGTTACTTCTCTGACAATTACACATAACTTCATATAGTTAGAATTCTCATGCTTCCTCTACAGGAGCAAATAGTTCCATCAGTAAAGTGTCTGCTGTTAGTGTAACAGGTCATGGGTTCTAATCCTGGGTATGACTGCTAAGAAATGTGTGATTTAAAATAAAAGACAATTAAATGTATAAATACAGTATATACATTTTTTTCAGAACACCACACACACACACACACACACACACACACACACACACACACACACACACACACATACATACATACATACATATATTTATCTTAATATAGGAAATAGGGGGGCACCAATATTTATCTTGCCTTCGGGCAATTGGCACGAACTTACGCCACTGGCATTAACCACAGTCATCATAACAATGCTCAAGAATCCCTTGTAGTTATAGTAGGATCCGCTGTTGGCAGGTGGGGTTATTCTCACATTTCCAATTAATGGCTCCCCCGCAGTTGGGGAAGTTCCAGCATCTTTCAAATTCCTCAGTAATACTTATCTGGTTGTTGCACAACTAGTGCTGCAGAAACCACCTGACGAGTGGGACATTTGCCTCTAATATCACATGCAGAATACGGAATATGTCACCTAGCTAGCATGTGCAATTTGAGCGGTTGGTGTATGATATGAGGTATATGTGGGCACCTGACACCAAAAACCCAAATTATGCAGCAGCCTATATCCAGCACTCCCACCCTATCAGTGGTTAATCCCTCAGCCACCTCTCAGTCCGTCATTTCTAGTGGCATTTTCAAGGGCATGTTACAATACCCTGAACAATCTGTAGTTTTTAATGTTTAAATATAGTTAAAAAAAGGACCCATTTGACGATAAGTTTACCCATGAGCAGCAAAGGATTGTGGTCTATGATACTGTATATGTTGTTCCCGCCAATCAGTTGGGAAACACATGACAGTTAATGGGCATGATTAGAACAGCATTTTCACGGCTATAGTTATTTGTGAATCCGGACTAGGACTTTTCACTGGGTCTGGTCTTGAGAGTTGTGGACAGAACTGGGCAGGCTTAATAAATGATCTTCTCATACAGACGTGGTAGTTTGGCTAGAAAAGTAGGAGAGATGGAAACCAGCTATATGGGAACTGAAACACATGTGGGATGGACCACCAGTGCAATAGGTAACTAGAATACAACTGATAATGGAAAGACTTTATGAAGACCCGAGGTAATGTTGGAATGCAGGATGGGACCAGCAAGTGGTGTTCAGAATGTTGGGTGGTTCCAACAACATAGGGTTTCCGGATGCTGAATAGGCTTGACCAGCAGGGCCAGTCTCCAGGGATGCTGGATGAACTGGATCAGCGAGGCAGAGTATCCGGAATGCTGAATAGGACTTAACTAGCAAGGTAGGTTTTCAGGAAGGTTGGATTGAACTTTACCAGCAAGGCAGGTTCTCAGGAATGCTGTGTAGGACTTAACCAGCAAGACAGGTTTCAGGAATGCTGGATTGGACTTAACCAGCAAGGGAGGTTTTCAGGAATGCTGGGTAGGACTTAACCAGCAAGACGGATTTCAGGAATGCTGGATTGGACTTTACCAACAAGGCAGGTTCTCAGGAATGCTGGATTGGACTTTACCAGCAAGGCAGGTTCTCAGGAATGCTGGATTGGACTTTACCAGCAAGGCAGGTTTTCAGGAATGCTGGATTGGACCTTAACAGCAAGGCAGGTTTTCAGGAATGCTGGATTGGACTTAACCAGCAAGTAATAGATGCCGCAAGATACACAGGGCAGTCCTTCAGGAACACTGGGTGGACACACCAGTGAGTCAGGATGTGCTGCTGTGTTACGGCAGTAGTAGACCTTTAAGATCTTCCAGGGAGTCAGGTATTGCGGGAGATGGATACTGCACTTGTCTATACCAGCAGGAGATACAAGAGCTCACACAGGCTGAGAGACAACAAAGCACTGACAGCTTGCCAGTGCTGGGACTTGGAACTTATACGCCCTGCTCACTGCTGGCTGGATGAGTAATTCACATAATGTGAAAGTGATTCCCCGTGGAAGGTCAGCCGACCAGGACTGTTATGACGCTGTGCATTGGAGATACTGGCGGGAACGCTGGCGTGGTGTGGCCATGGAAATCCGCTATGGCTACCGGTCTGTGAGCGCTGACATGGGGACTTCAGTGCAATGGCTGACTGCGCAGAGCACCAAGAGACAGCGTGGAGGACGGGCAGCACCCGGGCTTGCGGTGGAGGTAACACAGAGGGGGTAATTCAGATCTGATCGCTGCTGTGCGTTTTCACACAGCGTGCGATCAGATCTGAACTGCGCATGCGTCTGAGCCGGGATTGGCGGTCAGCGATGGGATGTTGCGAAGGATCCAGTCGCACGGGCGTTCGCAAGCAGATTGAAAGGAATAGTCCATTTGTGGGTGGCAACTGACAGTTTTCCAGGAGTGTCCGGAAAAACGCAGGCGGGCTCAGGGATTTTGATGGAGGGTGTCTGACGTCCGCTCCGGCCCCGATCAGCAGGAATCAATTGCAGCGCCTGAGTCCTGCAATTGATTCCTCAAAGTCCTGGGCTGCGCAGAGACTGTAGAAACTTATTTTTGTGCAGCTCTGCTAACGAAATGATCGCACACTTGCACAGCGCTTTTCCCCTCCCCCTGTAGGCGGCACCTATCTGATCGCAGGGCAGCAAAAAATGCTGCCCAGCGATCAGATCTGAATTAGGCCCAGAGTGCGGCCAAGAAGCGCTGTAAGCCTCCATTTTGTGACAAGCATATACCATAGAACATAAAATAAGATTTTACTCACCGGTAAATCTATTTCTCGTAGTCCGTAGTGGATGCTGGGGACTCCGTAAGGACCATGGGGAATAGACGGGCTCCGCAGGAGACTGGGCACTTTAAGAAAGAATTTGGATACTGGTGTGCTCTGGCTCCTCCCTCTATGCCCCTCCTCCAGACCTCAGTTAGAGAAACTGTGCCCGGAAGAGCTGACAGTACAAGGAAAGGATTTTGGAATCCAGGGTAAGACTCATACCAGCCACACCAATCACACCTTATAACTCGTGATAAACTTACCCAGTTAACAGTATGAACAACAACAGAGCATCAGATAAACCTGATGCAACCATAACATAACCCTTATTTAAGCAATAACTATATACAAGTATTGCAGAAGAAGTCCGCACTTGGGACGGGCGCCCAGCATCCACTACGGACTACGAGAAATAGATTTACCGGTGAGTAAAATCTTATTTTCTCTAACATCCTAGTGGATGCTGGGGACTCCGTAAGGACCATGGGGATTATACCAAAGCTCCCAAACGGGCGGGAGAGTGCGGATGACTCTGCAGCACCGAATGGGCAAACACAAGGTCCTCCTCAGCCAGGGTATCAAACTTGTAGAATTTTGCTAAAGTGTTTGAACCCGACCAAGTAGCTGCTCGGCAAAGCTGTAATGCCGAGACCCTCGGGCAGCCGCCCAAGAAGTGCCCACTTTCCTTGTGGAATGGGCTTTTACTGATTTTGGATGCGGCAATCCAGCCGCAGAATGAGCCTGCTGAATCGTGTTACAGATCCAGCGAGCAATAGTTTGCTTTGAAGCAGGAGCACCCAGCTTGTTGGATGCATACAGGATAAACAGCGAGTCAGTTTTCCTGACTCCAGCCGTTCTGGCTACATAAACCTTCAAAGCCCTGACTACCTCTAGTAACTTGGCATCCTCCAAGTCACGAGTAGCCGCAGGCACCACAAGAGGTTGGTTCAAATGAAAAGATGACACCACTTTTGGCAGAAATTGCGGACGAGTCCGTAATTCTGCCCTGTCCACATGGAAAACCAGATAGGGGCTTTTATGTGACAAAGCCGCCAATTCTGACACACGCCTAGCCAAAGCTAAGGCCAACAGCATGTCCACTTTCCACGTGAGATATTTTAACTCCACGGTTTTAAGAGGCTCAAACCAGTGTGATTTCAGGAAACTCAACACCACGTTAAGATCCCAAGGTGCCACTGGTGGCACAAAAGGGGCTGAATATGCAGCACTCCCTTTACAAACGTCTGAACTTCAGGAAGAGAAGCCAGTTCCTTTTGCAATAAAATGGATAGGGCTGAAATCTGGACCTCAATGGACCCCAATTTTAAGCCCAAAGTCACTCCCTACTGTAGGAAGTGAAGGAAACGGCCCAGCTGGAATTCCTCCGTAGGGGCATTCCTGGCCTCACACCATATACGGTGATAATGCTTAGCCGTCACGTCCTTCCTAGCCTTTATTAGCATAGGAATAACCTCATCCGGAAAGCCTTTTTCTGCTAGGATCCGGCGTTCAACCGCCCTGCCTTCAAACGCAGCCGCGGTAAGTCTTGGAACAGACAGGGCCCCTGTTGCAACAGATCCTGTCTGAGAGGCAGAGGCCATGGGTCCTCTGTGAGCATTTCTTGCAATTCCGGATACCAAGTCCTTCTTGGCCAAACCGGAACAATGAGTATTGTTCTCACTCCTCTTTTTCTTACGATTCTCAGCTCCTTGGGTATGAGAGGAAGAGGAGGAAATACATAAACCGACTGGAACACCCACGGTGTCACTAGTGCGTCCACAGCTATCGCCTGAGGGTCTCTTGACCTGGCGCAATACATTTGTAGCTTTTTGTTGAGGCGGGATGCCATCATGTCCACCTGTGGCAGTTTCCAATGACTTGTAATCTGTGTGAAGACTTCTTGATGAATTCCCCACTCTCCCGGGTGGAGGCTGTGCCTGCTGAGGAAGTCTGCTTCCCAGTTGTCAACTCCCGGAATGAACACTGCTAACAGTGCTTTTACGTGATTCTCCGCCCCGCAAAGAATTCTGGTGGCTTCCGCCATCGCCACCCTGCTCTTTGTGCCGCCTTGGCGGTTTACATGAGTCACTGCGGTGATGTTGCCTGCCTGACTCAGCACCGGTTGGTAGCGATGCAGAGGCTCTGCTTGACTTAGGGCGTTGCATATGGCCCTCAGTTCCAGGATATTGATGTGCAGACAAGCCTCCTGACTTGACCACAGACCCTGGAAATTTCTTCCCTGTGTGACTGCCCCCCACCCTCGGAGGCTTGCATCCGTGGTCACCAGGACCCAGTCCTGAATGCCGGACCTGCGATCCTCGATAAGGTGAGCACTCTGCAGCCACCACAGAAGAGACACCCTGGCCCTGGGGGATAGGGTGATCAGCCGCTGCATCTGAAGATACGATCCGGACCACCTGTCCAACAGATCCCACTGACAGGTCCTCGCATGGAACCTGCCAAAGGGAATGGCTTCGTGTGACGCCACCATCTTTCCCAGGACTCGCGTGCATTGATGCACCGACACCTGTTTTGGTTTTAAGAGGCCTCTGACCAGAGTCACAAGCTCCTGAGCCTTCTCCGCCGGGAGAAAAACCTTCTTCTGGTCTGTGTCCAGAATCATGCCCAAGAAGGGCAGACGCGTCGTGCAACACCTCCCGAGAGTGTGCTACGCTGATCAGCAACTGCTCTCTGGACCTCGCCTTTATGAGGAGATCGTCCAAGTATGGGATAATTGTAACTCCTTGCTTTCGCAGAAGCATCATCATTTCTGCCATTACCTTGGAAAATATTCTCGGTGCCGTGGACAGACCAAACGGCAACGTCTGGAATGGGTAATGACAATCCTGTACCACAAATCTGAGGTACGCCTGATGAGGTGGATAAATGGGGACATGAGGGTATGCATCCTTTATGTCCCGAGACACCATATAATCCCCCCCTTCCAGGCTTGCGATGACCGCTCTGAGCGATTCCATCTTGAACTTGAACCTTTTCAGGTATATGTTCAGGAATTTTAAATTCAATATGGGTCTGACCGAACCGTCCGGTTTCGGTACTACAAACATGGTCGAATAATAACCCTTTCCCTGTTGAAGGAGGGGAACCTTGACCACCACCTGCTCAAGATACAATTTGTGAATTGCAGTTAACACTGTTTCCCTCTCATGGTGGGAAGCCGGCAGGGCCGTCGGTGAGGGGGCATCTTCTCAAAGTCCAGCTTGCATCCCTGAGACACAATATCTATTGCCCAGGGACCTGACAGGGAGTGAACCCACTTGTGGCTGAACTTACGTAGGCGTGCCCCCACCGGGCCTAGCTCCGCCTGTGGAGCCCCAGCGACATGCGGTGGATTTTTGTAGAGGCCGGGGAGGACTTCTGTTCCTGGGACCTAGCTGTGTTGTGCAGCTTCTTTCCTCTGCCCCCGCCTCTGGCAAGAAAGGACGCACCTCGGACTTTCTTGTTTCTTTGTTCTAAAGGCTGCATTTGATAATGTCGCGCTTTCCTAGGCTGTGCAGGAATATAAGGCAAAACAACAGAATTACCAGCTATAACTGTGGAGACCAGGTCCGAGAACCCTTCTCCACACAATCCTCAGCCTTCCATATGCCTCTTAAGTCGGCATCATCTGTCCATTGCATATTCTACAGGACACGTCAAGCAGAAATCGACATAGCTTTGTCTCTAGGACCCAGTATACTCATGTATCTTTGGGCATGTTTTATATATATATATATATATATGTATATATATATAAATCTCTTAAGACAGCATCTTTAATATATCTCTATATCTCTATATATACATATATCTATATATATATACATACTAGGGTCTCAATCTCTGCTGATAAGGTACCTGTCCACTCTGCCCCAGCGCTATAAACCCATGCCGACACAATCGCCGGTCTGAGTAGTGTACCAGAATGTGCACGCTATCTGCAGGATCCCTGAGAATAGCTGTTACGACAGGTTACCTTTTGGGCAAACGTGACACCCTAGGGGAAGATTCCCATCGTATCCTGGCCCTAGTGGGGAAAGGATACTGCCTGAGAATTCTTTGTGGGAAACTGCAGTCTCTTGTCTGGAGATTCCCGCTCTTTTTCCTCATGAGAGGAGGGAAATTTACCTCAGCTTTCTTCCCCTTCAACATGTGTACCCTTGTGTCAGGGACAGATGAGTCATCAGTGATATGCAAATCATCTTTTATTACAATAATCATATATTGAATACTTTTCTGCCATTTTGGCTGTAACTTTGCATTATCGTAGTCAACACTGGAGTCAATCTCCGTGTCGACATCAGTGTTTATTATTTTGGATAGTGAGCATTGAGAGACACTGAATGTCTCTGCGACAGAGGGACAGACATGGGTAGATTTCCTGTCTGTTCTCTAAACTTTTGTGCAATAAATTCACCTCAGCACTTAATTACACATATCCAACAGGTGTCGGCATTGTCGACGGAGACACCCTCACACACATATTTGCTCTATCTCCTCCTTAGGGGAGCCTTTTACCTCAGACATGTCGACACACACGTACCGACACACCACACACACAGGGGATGCTCTATTTGAAGACAGTTCCCCCACAAGGCCCTTTGGAGAGACAGAGAGAGAGTATGCCAGCACACACCCCAGCGCTATATGACCTAGGAATCACACAGTAACGTAGTGTTAACCCAGTAGCTGCTGTATATATTGTTTTTACGCCAAATTTATGTGCCCCCCCCCTCTCTTTTCACCCTCTTCTATCGTGCTTCTGCAGGGGAGAGCCTGGGGAGCTTCCTCTCAGCGGTGCTGTGGAGAGAAAATGGCGCTGGTGAGTGCTGAGGAAGAAGCCCCGCCCCCTCAGCGGCGGGCTTCTGTCCCGCGATTTTGTGTAAAAATAATGGCGGGGGCTCATGCATATATACAGTGCCCAGCTGTATATATGCCCTATTTTGCCAGGAGGCACTCAATTGCTGCCCAGGACGCCCCCCCTGCGCCCTGCACCCTACAGTGACCGGAGTGTGTGGGTGTAATGTGGGAGCAATGGCGCACAGCTGCAGTGCTGTGCGCTACCTCATATGAAGACAGGAGTCTTCTGCCGCCGATTTTGATGTCTTCTTGCTTCACCCGCCGGCTTCTGTCTTCTGGCTCTGCGAGGGGGACGGCGGCGCGGCTCCGGGAACGGACGACCAAGGTTAAGTTCCTGTGTTCGATCCCTCTGGAGCTAATGGTGTCCAGTAGCCTAAGAAGCGCAACCTAGCTGCAGTTAGTAGGTTTGCTTCTCTCCCCTCAGTCCCACGTAGCAGAGAGTCTGTTGCCAGCAGAAGCTCTCTGAAAATAGAAAACCTAACTAAAATACTTTCTTAATAGCAAGCTCAGGAGAGCTCACTAAAATGCACCCAGCTCCGTCCGGGCACAGATTCTAACTGAGGTCTGGAGGAGGGGCATAGAGGGAGCAGCCAGTGCACACCAGTAGTCCTAATTCTTTCTTAGAGTGCCCAGTCTCCTGCGGAGCCCATCTATTCCCCATGGTCCTTACGGAGTCCCCAGCATCCACTAGGACGTTAGAGAAAATTCACTGCACATGAAGAAACTTGTTGACAAATGATCCCCAAATGTTAAACAGTTTGTAAAAGCAAGTTTTGTTCCCGCCAATCAGTTATGAAACATAAGAAATTTTAAGGTCTGATTGGAGCACCATATATCATAGACCACAGATGTCACTGGGCATGACGAAAATTGTTGACAAATGTTCCCCACAGTTTAAACAGTTTGTAAAAGCAGTCTAAATTGTTCTTGGCCTGTAATATATTTTATATTGTATGCTAGCATGTTGTTCTATCTTGCACTTTATAATAAAAAATATAAAAAAATGTATGCATGTCGCAGTGCACAATATGATGAACATTTTATATTGTAATAATAAAAAAACGAGATTTATGGTAAGAACTTACCATTGTTAAATCTCTTTCTGCGAGGTACACTGGGCTCCACAGGGAATGACATTGGGAGTGTAGAGTAGGATCTTGATCCGAGGCACCAACAGGCTAAAAGCTTCGACTGTTCCAAGATTGCATAGCGCCGCCTCCTCTATAACCCTGCCTCCGTGCACAGGAGCTCAGTTTTTGTTAACCAGTCCAATGCAGTAGCAGGTAAAAAGAGGCGACAATCGTTAGTAGCCACATACACTACATTCTCACAACAGGAGAAAGTGTCAGCGGCTAATGCCATACCAACCCAAAGAAGCTAAGTGCGTCAGGGAGGGTGCCCTGTGGAGCCCAGTGTACCTCGCAGAAAGAGATTTAACAACGGAAAGTTCTTACCATAAATCTCGTTTTCTGCTGCGGGGTACACTGGGCTCCACAGGGAATGACATTGGGGATGTCCTAAAGCAGTTCCTCAGGGGAGGGGACGCACTGTAGCGGGCATAAGAACCCAGCGTCCAAAGGAAGCATCCTGGGAGGCGGAAGTATCAAAGGCATAGAACCTGATGAATGTGTTCACTGAGGACCATGTAGCCACCTTGCACAATTGTTCAAGGGTCGCACCACGGCGGGCCGCCCAAGAAGGTCCAACAGACCGAGTAGAATGGGCCTTGATGGTAGCAGGAGCTGGATGGCCAGCCTGTACATAAGCATGTGCAATCACCATTCTAATCCATCTGGCCAAGGTCTGCTTGTTAGCAGGCCAGCCACTTTAGTGAAAACCAAACAGTACAAAGAGAGAATCAGACTTCCTGATAGGAGCTGTCCTCTTCACATAGATACGGAGAGCCTGTACCACATCCAAAGGCCGCTCTTTGGAAGACAATTCAGGAAAGACAAAGGCCAGAACCACAGCCCTTTCTTGGTTCTCATCCTACCTATCTAATCGCTCCTTCAGTGTTCGTTTCTCTGATTCCACCTCTCCTTCGCTACCTCTCTCAGTTGGAGTACCGCAAGGCTCAGTCCTAGGTCCTC